>NC_092393.1:60273757-60433757 GCF_030028105.1 Mobula birostris | reverse complement strand
GGGCCGAGACCCTTCTTCAGAACTCAGTTCCAATTCTAATTGTTCATCCCAAAACAATAAAGTCAGCCCCACCCGCTCCAGCAACACTCCCCAATCCTGATCCGTCTTCCTAACGATGGAATATTTCCATTTCCTTCAAGTCTGCTGCACACAAGACCATAAGACATCGGAGCAGAAACAGGCCATTCAGCCCATCGAGCTGCTCCACCATTTGATCGTGGCTGATCCATTTTCCTGCCTTCTCCCCATAGATGTTCAAACCTTCACTTATCAAGAATCTTCAGCCTCTGCCTTAAATGTACCCAATGACACGGTCTCCACAGCCGTCTGTGGCAACAAAATCCACAGATTCACCATTCTCTGGCTGAAGAAATTTCTCCTCATCTCCATTCTAAACGGACACCCTTCTATTCTGAGGCTGTGCCCTCTTGTCCTAGACTCCCCCACCACAGGGAGCATCCTCTCCACTTCCACTCTATCTCGGCCTTTCAATATTTGATAGGCTTCAATGAGATCCCTTCCCCCTCGTTCTCCTAAATTCCAGCAAACACAGGGCCCATCAAATGCTCTTCACATATGACTCCAGGCTGGTGGAGGTTGGAGGGGCCACCAAGGCAAGACTAAGATTAGATTAGATGAGCTTTATTTGCCACATATACATCGAAACAAACGGTGAAATGCATCGCTTGTGTCAACGACCAACACAGTCCGAAGATCTACTGGGGGCAGCCTGCAAGTGTGGCCATACATCCAGCATCAACATGGCACGCCCACAACGTACTAAGCCTAACCCATCGTCTTTGGAACGTGCGAGGACGCCCAAGCCGGCCATGAAACTATGTCGCTCGGTAATTATTGTTGGGAGCCAGGGCAGGAGGCTGCTCCCCTAAAGAACTTCTGAAGGGTCAACTGAATTAGAAGAGAGTTAGCATGGATGCAATGGGTCCAATGGCCTCCCTCCGTGCCGAAGGACTTCAAGTGTTTTGGATTGGCGCTGTCCACGTCTTTGTCTCACACGCTGTGAGCCGCCATCCGTGCAGCCAGCCACACGGTCCCGCGACGCTCTTCCTCTTGAATCCTCCTTGCTGGAAATCACAGAGGCAATACGGCACAGAAACAGGCCCTTCGGCCCATCTAGTCCATGCTGAGCTGTTACTCTGCCTAGTCCCACTGATCTGCACCTGGACCATAGCCTTTTGTACCCCTCCCATCCAAGTATTTATCCAAACTAATCTCAAAATCGAATTCGTATCTGTTCCTGCAGGCAGCTCGTTCCACACTCGCTCCATCGTCTGAGTGAAAAAGTTCATCTACCCTCCCCAGGCTCCCCTTAAATATTTCACCTTTCACCCTTAACCCTTGACCTCTAATTCTAGTCTCACCCAACCTCAGTGGGGGGGGAACTGCTTGCATTTACCCTATCTATACCCTCCATAATTTTGTATGGAAGGAGAGCTGAAATACTAACAATCAGTCACACAGTTAGCAACCGAACTCCGCCATCCCTCCCCCCAAACAACAACATTTAAAAATGTCAGCTGGATATCATTCACTCACCTCCTCGATGTTAAAAAGTTCAGCCTGTCACTACCTCACCAACTAATGAGCTGGACCATGCCTTGCTCTTTAGCTGAGTGTCTCATTAATGTTTCAGAAGACCTTTAAAGAAGAAAATATAACTGTCTCTCCGAGCACCTGGGCCGTCTCCCCGTTACTGGGTTGACGAGGAGCTTCCTCGCTGCCTCTGACATTTGCGTGGCTTCTCACGGCTTTGTTAGTTGTCCGAGTAAATAAAGGACGAGTCGTGCTCAGGACGTTTCTGGAAAGGTCAAGGTGGCTCCTGGAGGGACAGTGTGTTGGTGGGAAGTGCCGGGCTGCTTCTGAGTGAATTATAGGGAAGTGAAACACTGTGAGAGAGGCTGTCCCGATGCAGAAGGGGCTTTGGTGGGGGGGAGAGTTGAGGGAGTATAGAAGATGCTTGCCAGGGTGCTGCCAAGGTGTGCTATCAGGAGAAGCTGGACAAACCCGGGAGCTGAGGGGACACCTACCTGATAAACGTTTATAAAATTGATAAGGTGGAGAGTTTTCCCCGAGGGCACCGATGTCAAATATCGAAAAGGGCCACTTTTCAACATAATTGTATAAGGGCTAAGAGAGTTGTAAAAGCGCGCCTGAAGGCTTTGTGTGTCAATGCAAGGAGCATTCGTCACAAGGTGGATGAATTGAATGTGCAGATAGTTATTAATGAATATGATATAGTTGGGATCACAGAGACATGGCTCCAGGGTGACCAAGGATGGGAGCTCAACATTCAGGGATATTCAATATTCAGGAGGGATAGACATGAAAGAAAAGGAGGTGGGGTGGCATTGCTGGTTAGAGAGGAGATTAACGCAATAGAAAGGAAGGACATTAGCCGGGACGATGTGGAATCGATATGGGTAGAGCTGCATAACACTAAGGGGCAGAAAACGCTGGTGGGAGTTGTGTACAGGCCACATAAAAGTAGTAGTGAGGTTGGGGATGGCATTAAACAGGAAATTAGAAATGCGTGCAATAAAGGAACAGCAGTTATAATGGGTGACTTCAATCTACATATAGATTGGGTGAACCAAATTGGTAAGGGTGCTGAGGAAGGGGATTTCTTGGAATGTATGCGGGATGGTTTTCTGAACCAACATGTTGAGGAACCAACTAGAGAGCAGGCCATTCTAGACTGGGTATTGAGCAATGAGGAAGGGTTAATTAGCAATCTTGTCGTGAGAGGCCCCTTGGGTAAGAGTGACCATAATATGGTGGAATTCTTCATTAAGATGGAGAGTGACATAGTTAATTCAGAAACAAAGGTTCTGAACTTAAAGAAGGGTAACTTTGAAGGTATAAGAAGTGAATTAGCTAAGATAGACTGGCAAATGATACTTAAAGGGTTGACGGTGGATATGCAATGGCAAGCACTTACAGATCACATGGATGAACTACAACAATTGTTCATCCCAATATGGCAAAAGAATAAATCAGGGAAGGTAGTACACCCGCGGCTGACAAGGGAAATTAGGGATAGTATCAATTCCAAAGAAGAAGCATACAAATTAGCCAAAAAAAGTGGCTCACCTGAGGACTGGGAGAAATTCAGAGTCCAGCAGAGGAGGACAAAGAGCTTAATTAGGAAAGGGGAAAAAAGATTATGAGAGAAAACTGGCAGGGAACATAAAAACTGACTGTAAAAGCTTTTATAGATAGGTGAAAAGAAAAAGATTGGTTAAGACAAATGTAGGTCCCTTACAGTCAGAAACAGGTGAATTGATCATGGGGAACAAGGACATGGCAGACCAATTGAATAACTACTTTGGTTCTGTCTTCACTAAGGAGGACATAAATAATCTTCCGGAAATAGTAAGGGACCGAGGGTCTAGTGAAATGGAGGAACTGAGGGAAATGGTGTTAGGTAAATTGAAGGGATTAAAAGGAGATAAATCCCCAGGGCCAGATGGTCTGCATCCCAGAGTGCTTAAGGAAGTAGCCCAAGAAATAGTGGATGCATTAGTGATAATTTTTCAAAACTCTTTAGATTCTGGATTAGTTCCTGAGGATTGGAGGGTGGCGAATGTAACCCTGCTTTTTAAAAAAGGAGGGAGAGAGAAACCGGGGAACTACAGACCGGTTAGCCTGACATCGGTGGTGGGGAAAATGCTAGAGTCAGTTATCAAAGATGTGATAACAGCACATTTGGAAAGCGGTGAAATCGTCGGACAAAGTCAGCATGGATTTGTGAAAGGAAAATCACGTCTGACGAATCTCATAGAATTTTTTGAGGATGTAACTAGTAGAGTAGATAGGGGAGAACCAGTGGATGTGGTATATTTGGATTTTCAAAAGGCTTTTGACAAGGTCCCACACAGGAGATTAGTGTGCAAACTTAAAGCACACGGTATTGGGGGTATGGTATTGATGTGGATAGAGAACTGGTTGGCAGACAGGAAGCAAAGAGTGGGAATAAACGGGACCTTTTCAGAATGGCAGGCAGTGACTAATGGGGTACCGCAAGGCTCAGTGCTGGGACCCCAGTTGTTAACAATATATATTAATGACTTAGATGAGGGAATTAAACGGAGCATCTCCAAGTTTGCAGATGACACGAAGCTGGGTGGCAGTGTTAGCTGTGAGGAGGATGCTAAGAGGATGCAGAGTGACTTGGATAGGTTGGGTGAGTGGGCAAATTCATGGCAGGTGCAATTTAATGTGGATAAATGTGAAGTTATCCACTTTGGTGGCAAGAACAGGAAAACAGATTATTATCTGAAAGGTGGCCGATTAGGAAAAGGGGAGGTGCAACGAGACCTGGGTCTCATTATACACCAGTCATTGAAAGTGGGCATGCAGGTACAGCAGGCGGTGAAAAAGGCGAATGGTATACTGGCATTCATAGCAAGAGGATTCAAGTACAGGAGCAGGGAGGTACTACTGCAGTTGTACAAGGGCCTTGGTGAGACCACACCTGGAGTATTGTGTGCAGTTTTGGTCCCCTAATCTGAGGAAAGACATTCTTGCCATAGAGGGAATACAAAGAAGGTTCACCAGATTGATTCCTGGGATGGCAGGACTTTCATATGATGAAAGACTGGATCGACTAGGCTTATACTCGTTGGAATTTAGAAGATTGAGGGGGGATCTTATTGAAACGTATAAAATTCTAAAGTGATTGGACAGGCTAGATGCGGAAGATTGTTCCCGATGTTGGGGAAGTCCAGAACGAGGGGTCACAGTTTAAGGATAAAGGGGAAGCCTTTTAGGACCGAGATGAGGAAAAACTTCTTCACACAGAGAGTGGTGAATCTGTGGAATTCTCTGCCACAGGAAACAGTTGAGGCCAGTTCATTGGCTATATTTAAGAGGGAGTTAGATATGGCCCTTGTGGCTAAAGAGATCAGGGGGTATGGAGAGAAGGCAGGTACAGGGTTCTGAGTTGGATGATCAGCCATGATCATACTGAAAGGTGGTGCAGGCTCGAAGGGCCGAATGGCCTACTCCTGCACCTATTTTCTATGTTTCTATTAGAAAACATGCATTTAAGGTGGGAGGGGGAAAGTTTAAATTCGGATTATGTTACTTATCCCACCCAAGGATGTAGAGTGACACACACACAGAGTGCTGGAGGAACTCAGCAGGTCAGGCAGCGTCTGTGGAGAGGAATAAACAGTCAACATTTCAGGCCCTGGCCCTTCGTCAGGACTGGAAAGGAAGGGCAGAAGCCGGAACAAGAAGATAGGAGAAGGGGAATATGTACAGGTTGGCAGGTGATAGGTGAGAGCAGGTGAGGAGGAAGGTGAGTGCGTGGAGGAAAGGGGAGAAAGTGAGAAGCTGGGAGGTGCTTGGTGATAGGTGCCACTGAGAGCTCGTTTTATGCCTCGGGCATGGGTACACACACAGAGCTGAGCAACACACACACACACACACACACACACACACACACACACACACACAGAGCTGAGCAACACACACACACACACACACACACACACACACACACACACACACACACCCTGGATCCGGCGGCAGCACGTATAGAGGGGAATAAACAGCCGACATTTTGAGCCAAGACCTTTCATCAGGGTTGTGCTGGGGGCAGCCCGCAATTCTCACCACACACTCAGATGTCAACAGAGCACACGCACCATGTTCAGCAGAACAACACAAGCAACAGCTACAAAACAAAAGAACGAGCGAACCAGGCCCTTTCCTCTTCCCAGCCGTCCCCTCACGCACAGCCAGTCCTCCAACCCCGGGACCAGGCACCTCCAGGCCTGCCACCTCTATTAGACTCGCAGACAGCAGACAGCAGACAGCAGGCCCCTCACTTCCCCAGGCTGGACTTTAGCCAACACCGTGTGTTGCGGTTATACCGTAGGTTTATTGTGCATTGTTGTGTCCTTTATCCTACTGTGTTTTTCTGTGCTCCATCAGATCCAGAATAACAATTATTTTGTTCTCCTTTACACTTGTAAAAACAATCTTTAAACTTGAATGTTGAATGTCATTGTCTGGTGGGAGAAAGGGGAACAGTTGGAAAGGCAGGTCACTGAGCAACATAAAATCAACATGTTATCGCAGTTGGGCCTGATCTTCCCTCTCACAGTGTCAGGGCCTTAGATGGGCTGGAGGTTGTTGGGGTTTCTTGAACCAGTATGTGGAATGTCCAGCTAGGCCTGAGACCTTACTGGACCCTATTGGGTCATGAACCGGGTCAGGGTATGGACAGTTCAGTGCTGGGAAGTATTTTTGGAACAGTGATCATAACAGAGACTGTGTGATATGGATAAGAGTCAGACTGGTTGTTGGGTTAAAATGGTATGAGAAGGAGAAGATGGCAGCGCGAGGGCAGCGGGCGCGGCCACTTTGGTGGTGTTATCTGTTATTTGTCAAGTAAGGGACCGTGCACAATTCTGATTTGATGGAGACAGACGTGAGAGCATGGAGGAACATCTGGAGAAACTTCTGAAATGCCCGCTTCGCTGCCACTGCTACTGTGTGGTAACCGGAATCTCCGGAGCTGAAGGCCCTGAAATCCTCGGCTTTGCTTGTTTCAGCGGCCGGGGCGAGGTCGGAGGTGCTCGGCAGAGGATGGTGCTCGGGAGGCTCTATCAGAGAGGCTGGTCGGAGGCTCGAAGTTTTCGGACGGATGGACTCAGTGTCGGCTGCTTCCAAGGCATCGGCAAGTTGACGGTGCCTGGAGGTTTATGGCAGGGAGTTTCTCCCTTTTGCCACCTGCTATCGGGGACTCGGGAGTCGATTGACTCGGGGACTTTTGAGACTTTATTTACCGTGTCCGTGGTTTGTTCTTCATCAAATTACAGTATTGCTTTGCACTGCTGTAACTATATGTTATAATTATGTGGTTCTGTCAGTGTTAGTCTTTGGTTTGTCCTGTTTTCTGTGATATCACTCCAGAGAAACATCGTATCATTTCTTAGTGCATGTATGACTGAGTGTTCTCATAATCTAAACTGGGCGGGGGGGGCATAGGGGGAGGCACAGAATGAAGCAGAATTTGTGGAGGTTGGATGTAAAGGGGGGAGGGGAGGTTCCTGGGATCAGTTGGCCTTTGGGTGGTCCTCGAGTTGGGTCACAGACCAGCAGCAAGCAATGGCAGGAAATGGCCTGTCGGAAGTGCAGGGTTACATAAAGATCCCAAGCTGATGAGTGGGTATTTCTCGCTCTCTCTCTACAGGTTCAGCTTGTACACTACAACCACGAGCTTTACACCAATGTCTCTGAGGCGTCCAGGAGCCCTAATGGTCTGGTGGTGGTGTCCATCTTTATAAAGGTCAGTATCGGTGGAGTAGAGCAGGTGAGTGCGAACCGTAGGGACCCAGGAGCAGGCCACTCGGCCCATCAGACCTGCCCTAACACTCGGTGGGCTATGGCAGATCTGGCCCAGGCCCAGCTCCTCCTCCCTGCCAGTTTCCCCCAGGTTCTCAATCCCACATCTTTCAACTATCGCCGTAAGCTTTTCTCGGAGTGGGGGAAATGTGGACCCCTGTTCTTTGCCCTCATTCGCCTCGGGCTTGTGCCCTTGGAGATTTCTGGATACAGATATGTGGTGGTACGTTGTCACAGAGAGTAGGCAGCTCCAGTGACCCCAGTCCAATACCAACCTCTGAAAGAATTTGTACATTCTCACTGTCACCATCCAGGTCCTCTGCTTTGGTGCTATTATTGAATATAAATCAGTGCCTGCCTCCAGCACCCACCACTCTCTGTGTAAAAAGGCAGATCTCCTTTATGTTTCCCCCTCTCACCTTAAAGCTATGCCCTCTAATACTTGCCTCTCATAATTTCATAGAGGGCATACGGTATAGGAATAGAATTGGGCCATTCGGCCCATCGAGTCTGCTCCATCATTTCATCATGGCTGATCCATTTCCCTGTCAGCCCCAGTCTCCTGCCCTGATGATTCAAGAACCTATCAACCTCCATCCAACACCAGAGGAACTTCCCAGTAGCCAAACATTTGAATTCCCATTCCCATTCCCGTTCCAACATGTCGGTCCATGGCCTCCTCTTGTGCTAAGGTGAGGCCACCCTCAGGGTGGAGGAGCAACACCTTATATTCCATCTGGGTAGCCTCCAACCTGATGGTATGAATATTGATTTCTCCTTCCGGTACAAAAAATGATGCTCTCCTATTCTATCCCACACTCTGACCTCTTAGCTATTCTCACCTCCCCCGGGTCCCCTCCTCCTTCCCTTTCTCCTATGGTCCACTCTCCTCTCCGATCAGATTCCTTCTCCAGCTCTTGACCTTTCTCACCCACCTGACTTCACCTGTCATTTTCCAACTAGCTTCCTGTCCCTCTCCCACTTCCTTTCCTGTCCTGAAGAAGGGTCTCCGTCCAAAACATTGACTGTTCATTCATTTCCATAAATGCTGCCTGACCTGCTGAGTTCCTCCAACATTTTGTGTCTGTTCCTATTGACCTCTGCTTTACATATACCCAATGTCTTGGCCTCCACAGCCGCCTGTGGCAACGAATTCCACAGATTTACCATGCACTTGTGAAAAAAAATCCTCCTCATCTCCGTTCTATATAGAATCCCTCTATTCTGAGGCTGTGCCCTCTGGTCCTAGACTCCTCCACCATAGGAAACATCCTCTCCTCTGATAAACACCCATCAGCCAAAGTCTGTCTAACCTCTCTTTATGTCTCATACCCTCTGTTCCAGTAAGCATCCCGGTAAACCTCTCCTGTACCCTCTCCAAAGCCGCCACGTCCTCCCCATTTTGTGACAACCAGAAACGAAACACTTTAGGGTGAGCACAACATTGTGGGCAAAGGGTCATCACTGTGATGTAGTACTCTTGTTCTATCTAATACTGTCGCCAAGTTTTCTAAAGCCAGCTACTACACAATTTTATTCCCATAGCTCCAGCTGATGAAGGCAAGTCTATTTCTTTACCACCCAATGCACACAAATTGCTGGAAAACTCAGCAGATCAGGTAGCATCTATGTAGGGGATGTTTATTCAAAGTTTCAGGCTGAGATCCTTTCGGTTGTATATTCCCTTCAGAGATGCTGCCTGACCTGCTGATTTCCTCCAGCATTTTCTGTGCTTTGATCTGGATTTCCAGCGTCTTCCACTGTCTGACAACTGTCGGTTAGCTGTGCATCTTCACCCTCAGATCCCTCTCGGGGAGACTGAGGGTTAGAGATGTGTGTGAGGAGAAGGGATTGAGGGTGAGAGGTATCTGGGATGAGTTGGGTCCATTAGAACCATAGAACCATAGAAACTACAGCACAGAAACAGGCCTTTTGGCCCTTCTTGGCTGTGCCGAACCATTTTCTGCCTAGTCCCACTGACCTGCACACGGACCATATCCCTCCATACAGCTCCCATCCATGTATCTGTCCAATTTATTCTTAAATGTTAAAAAAGAACCCACATTTATCACCTCGTCTGGCAGCTCATTCCATACTCCCACCACTCTCTGTGTGAAGAAGCCCCCCCCGAATGTTCCCTTTAAACTTTCCCCCTTCACCCTTAACCCATGTCCTCTGGTTTTTTTCTCCCCTTGCCTCAGTGGAAAAAGCCTGCTAGCATTCACTCTATCTATACCCATCATAATTTTATATACCTCTATCAAATCTCCCCTCATTCTTCTACGCTCCAGGGAATAAAGTCCTAACCTATTCAACCTTTCTCTGTAACTGAGTTTCTCAAGTCCCGGCAACATCCTTGTAAACCTTCTCTGCACTCTTTCAACCTTATTTATATCCTTCCTGTAATTTGGTGACCAAAACTGAACACAATACTCCAGATTCGGCCTCACCAATGCCTTATACAACCTCATCATAACATTCCAGCTCTTATACTCAATACTTTGATTAATAAAGGCCAATGTACCAAAAGCTCTCTTTACGACCCTATCTACCTGTGACGCCACTTTTAGGGAATTTTGTATTTGTATTCCCAGATCCCTCTGTTCCACTGCACTCCTCAGTGCCTCACCATTAACCCTGTATGTTCTACCTTGGTTTGTCCTTCCAACGTGCAATACCTCAAACTTGTTTGCATTAAACTCCATCTGCCATTTTTCAGCCCATTTTTCCAGCTGGTCCAAGTCCCTCTGTAGGCTCTGAAAACCTTCCTCGCTGTCTACTACACCTCCAATCTTTGTATCATCAGCAAGTTTGCTGATCCAATTTATCACATTATCATCCAGATCATTGATATAGATGACAAATAACAATGGACCTAGCACCGATCCCTGGGCACACCACTAGTCACGGACCTCCACTCGAAGAAGCAATTCTCTACTACCACTCTTTGGCTTCTTCCATTGAGCCAATGTCTGATCCAATTTACAACCTCTCCATGTATACCTAGCGACTGAATTTTCCTAACTAACCTCCCATGCGGGACCTTGTCAAAGGCCTTACTGAAGTCCATATAGACAATATCCACTGCCTTCCCTTCATCCACTTTCCTGGTAACCTCCTCGAAAAACTCCAATAGATTGGTCAAACATGACCTACCACGCACAAAGCTATGTTGACTCTCCCTAATAAGTCCCTGTCTATCCAAATGCTTGTAGATTCTGTCTCTTAGTACTCCCTCCAATAATTTACCTACTACCGACGTTAAACTTACTGGCCTATAATTTCCCGGATTACTTTTCGATCCTTTTTTAAACAACGGAACAACATGAGCCACTCTCCAATCCTCCAGCACTTCACCTGCAGACAGCGACATTTTAAATATTTCTGCCAGGGTCCCTGCAATTTCAACACTAGTCTCCTTCAAGGTCCGAGGGAACACCCTGTCAGGTCCTGGGGATTTATCCACTTTAATTTTCCTCAAGACAGCAAGGACCTCCTCCTTTTCGATCTGTACAATTTCCATGATCTCACTACTTGTTTCCCTTAATTCCATAGACTTCATGCCAGTTTCCTTAGTAAATACAGACGCAAAAAACCTATTTAAGAGCTCCCCCATTTCCTTTGGTTCCGCACATAGCCGACCACTCTGATCTTCAAGAGGACCAATTTTATCCCTTACAATCCTTTTGCTCTTAATATACTTGTAAAAGCTCTTTGGATTATCCTTCACTTTGACTGCCAAGGCAACCTCATGTCTTCTTTTAGCCCTCCTGATTTCTTTCTTAAATATTTTCTTGCATTTCTTATACTCCTCAAGCACCTGATTTACCCCCTGTTTCCTATACATTTCATACAACTCCCTCTTCTTCTTTATCAGAGTTGCAATATCCCTTGAGAACCAAGGTTCCTTATTCGTATTCAATTTGCCTTTAATCCTGACAGGAACATACAAATTCTGCATTCTCAAAATTTCTCCTTTGAAGGCTTCCCACCTACCGATCACATCCTTGCCAGAGAACAACCTGTCCCAATCCACACTTTTTAGATCCTTTCTCATTTCTTCAAATTTGGCCTTCTTCCAGTTAAGAACCTCAACCCTAGGACCAGATCTATCCTTGTCCATTGGTGAGGGGTATCTGTGATGAGTTTGGTCTATGGGTGAGGGGTATCTATGATGAGTTGGGTCCATTAGTGAGGGGTATCTGTGATGAGTTGGGTCCATTGGTGAGGGGTATCTGTGATGAGTTTGGTCTATGGGTGAGGGGTATCTGTGATGAGTTGGGTCCATTGGTGAGGGGTATCTGTGATGAGTTGGGTCCATTGGTGAGGGGTATCTGTGATGAGTTTGGTCTATGGGTGAGGGGTATCTGTGATGAGTTGGGTCTATGGGTGAGGGGTATCTGTGATGAGTTGGGTCTATGGGTGAGGGGTATCTGTGATGAGTGGGGTCTATGGGTGAGGGGTATCTGTGATGAGTTGGGTCTATGGGTGAGGGATATCTGTGATGAGTGGGGTCTATGGGTGAGGGGTATCTGTGATGCGTTGGGTCTATGGGTGAGGGGTATCTGTGATGAGTGGGGTCTATGGGTGAGGGGTATCTGTGATGAATTGGGTCCATTGCTGAGGGGTATCTGTGATGAGTGGGGTCTATGGGTGAGGGGTATCTGTGATGAGTGGGGTCTATGGGTGAGGGGTATCTGTGATGAGTGGGGTCTATGGGTGAGGGGTATCTGTGATGAGTTGGGTCTATGGGTGAGGGGTATCTGTGATGAGTGGAGTCTATTGGTGAGGGGTATCTGTGATGAGTTGGGTCTATGAGTGAAGGGTATTTCTGTGAAAGCTTCTTTTTTCCATTCCAGGTGTCGGACACGGCGAATCCCTTCCTGAACAGGATGCTTAACAGAGACACCATCACACGGATCACCTACAAAAGTAGGAGGAACTCCACGTGCCCAAGCGAGGCCTCAGAAGAGATAGACAGGGACGAGAGAGGAGAGAGAGATGAGAGACAGAGAAAGAGATTATATGGTGGGGACACCTACAGAGGTAGCTTGAGTGAGGATGGACAGATCGGAGGGAGAGTCCAGAGGGAAAATGCTGAAAGGGAACCAGGTTGAGGGTTGTTTGTGTTGCTTAAGACTTACAGCATCTGCAGAATCTCTTGTGTTTACCACTGGGCCATTGTCTGAAATGGAGAGCTGTAGTTTTAAGGACAGATTGGATAGAACCTCTTGTGTTTATCACCAGGACCTTGTCTGGAGCAGAGGACTGTAGTTTGAAGGACAGATTGGGCAGGTGGGGTTTATCACAATGGAACGTAGGAGTCTAAGGGGTTTACAAAATTATGTGATGCATCAAAGCTATTAATTATCAGAAACTTTGTCCAAGAGCAGCGGAGTCTAGCAGTAGAGGGGCACACACAAAATGCTGGAGAAACTCAGCCGGTCAGGAAGTAGCTATGGAGGTGAATCAACTGTCGATGTTTGGAGACGGGACCTTTCATCAGGACTGGAAAGGAAGGGGACAGAATCTAGAACAAGAAGGTGGAGGGGGTGAAGGTGTCAGGTGAGACCAGGTGAGGGGGTCGGAGGGATGAAGTAGGAAGCTGGGAGGTGATAGGTGGAGGAGGTAAAGGACTGAAGGAGGAGGAATTGATGACTATATGATCCCTGTTTATAGCTTCTCCCACAAGAGGCTGTAATGCTATTGATGTGTATGAATGCACTAGACCAGAACAGAAGGCATTGACTATGAATGTAAAGAATGAAAAGATATTGAACTGTTTATTCTTGTAGAATCAGTTCCTTTCCCCAAGCAGTAAGGCTGATCAACACCTCCACTGCTACTTTATTATTCCTGTCAATCACCGTGGGTACAGCCTAGCGTCACCCCAGCAACAGACAATCGATCGATGTACAGCTATCTTATGTATTATATTTATTGTGTGTGTTTTTATTATTATTGTTGCATTGTTTATTTTTTGTGGGGGGGGATTGTGCTGCATTGGATCTGGAGTAACAATTATTTCGTTCCCCTTACATTTGTGCACAGGAAATGATATTAAACAGTCTTCAATCCTTCATGTTTTTTATTATGAGTACAGTTATTTTGGTCAAAGCATCATGGTGGGTGAGGGGTGAGGGATGGTTTCTGACCTTCACATGTCTATTATTCTTCCCCTAGACGATGCCTACTTGTTGCAAGGTTTAAATATTGAGGGGATTTACCCAGAGACCCCCAGCTTCATAACCTACGAGGGCTCGATGACCGTGCCAGCTTGCCACGAGACCGTGACCTGGATCATCATGAACAAACCCATCTACATCACTCGGATGCAGGTAACGTCCTCGTCCCCGGGGAACGCACACCGGTCTCTTTGGACCCTGGCCGCTGTCTGGAGCACTCATCCCCCCGAAACGTTCCCTCCCTCAGCACCGCCCTACCGACAGGGCGAGGCTCTCAATAAACCAGGGAAATGAGAGACTTGATCAAATGGCAGAACAGACCGGATGGGCCAAATGGCTAATTCCACAATACAGCACAGTACAGGCCCTTCGGTCCACGACCATCTGTAAACCTCTTAACCTACTCCAAGACCAATCTAACTCTTCCCTTCCATATTTTGCTATCATCCACGTGCCTAAGACTGTCTTAAATGTCCCTGTTTTATCAGCCTGTAACACCTCCCCAGCAGTGCGTTTCAGAGACCCAGCTCTCTCAGTGTGTAAGAAACCTACTTTCTGATATCCCCCTGAATTTTCCTCCACTCACCTTAAACAGATGTCCTCTAATCAATCTATGCCTCTTGTTATCTTGTACGCCTCTGTCAAGGATCCTGTCAGCACCCTTCACTCCAGAGAGAAAAGCCCAAGCTCGCTGAACTTTTCCTCATAATATGTCCTCTCTAATCCAGGCAGCATCCTGGTGAATCCCCTCTGCACCCTCTCTAATCCAGGCAGCATCCTGGTAAATCCCCTCTGCACCCTCTCTAATCCAGGCAGCATCCTGGTAAATCCCCTCTGCACCCTCTCTAATCCAGGCAGTATCCTGGTAAATCCCCTCTGCACCCTCTCTGATCCAGGCAGCATCCTGGTAAATCTCCTCTGCACCCTCTCTAATCCAGGCAGCATCCTGGTAAATTTTCTCTGCACCCTCTCTGAGCTTCCAGATCCTTCCAATACTGAGGAGACCAGAACTTAGCACAATGTGATCTAACCAGAGCAACAGACACAAAACTCAGCAGGTCAGGCAGCACCTCAACATTTCAGGCCAAGGGTCTCCTCTGGTCTAAGGAGAGTGTTGTAAAGCTTACAGCCGTATGTGTTTTAAACTGGGAACGTGGACTGTTGTGAACCTGGATTGCCACACTCTCACTCGGAACAGGCTTTCCTTTCCCATGTCTTCAGTAAACCTCCCCGCAGCGCCCAGTACGTCTGCCATCAAGTTTCTGTCTATTTCTGTTTGTTCTGGAAGCTTGGCCAGGGAACTAATCTTGGACGTTGGAGCCTTTCCCAAGAAAGGGTCATGCCGATCATTCCCACAGGCAGGACAGACGCTCTCTCCCTAGTGGTCAGCTGTGACGTGCGCCGGGACAGGAGGTGGTCTGCGGGAGGCCTCGATGTCGTCATCGCAGCCGAGCACACAGAGGCTCGGGCAGCCAGGGCACAGGATCGTCTCTCCAACAGTCCAGTGGTCCAGAGTTGTTCCGGAAACAGATCCCGGTGCGGATCACAGCATCAGCCCCACCCTCTCCGCCCGCCCCAGAGAGAGGGAGAGAGGGGGAGAGGGGGAGAAAGAGGAAGAGGGAGGGGAGGGAGAGAAAGCAGGTAAGGAGTGGGAGAGAGAAAGGGAGAGAAGTGGAAAGAGAGGGAGAGAGGGGAGGGGAAGAAAGGGGTGAGGAAGAGAGAGAGAGATGAAGAGAGGGAAAGCAAGAGGGAGGAGAGGGGGGAGAGATGGGGAGTGGGGCAAGAGAGGAGCCAGGGAGAGAGGGGGAGGATAGAGAGGGGGACAGAGGTGGAAGGGAGGGATGGAGGGGAGGGGGGAGAGTGAGGGGCAGAGAGGGAGTGAGAGGGGATAGGAGAGGGAGGAGGAGAGAGAGAGGGGAGAGAGGATCGAGGGAGAGAGGGAGGGAGGGGTAGAGAGAGGGATGGAGAGAGGGAGGGGAGAGATGAGGAGAGAAGGAGTAGAGAGAGAAGGAGAGATGGGAGGGGAAGAGGGAGAAGCGAGGGAGAGAGGGGGAGAGGATGGGGTGAGAGAGAGGGGAGAGAGAGGGAGGGAGGGGACAGAATGGGGTGAGAGGGAGGGAGGGAGAGGGGGTGAAGGAGACAGGCGGAGAGAAAGAGAGGAGAGACGAGAGAGGAGATGGGGAGGAGGGGAGAGCAGGGTGGTGTGAGACAGAGAGGGAGACTGTAAGAGGGGAACAGAGAGAGTGACGGGGAAAGAGAGTTGTGAGATGGGCAGAGAGAGAGAGAGATGGGAGATAATTTATCTTCACTCGGAGATAGATCAGGCCACTCCGCATGTGACCATTGAACCTACTAACCCGAGCGTCTTTGGACTGTGGGAGGCAGCGGGAGTATCCGCAGGAAACCTCGGGGTCACAGGGCGAAACTTCCAACTCTGTACAGACAGCGGCGGCAGCTGAACGCAGTTTCTGGCGCTGCAGCGTTTACCACATTACCATGTAGAGCCAAGAGGCTTTGGATCAAATGCCATAAATGGTTAACAAGATAGTTCGAGGGATAACGGACCTGGTGTTCCATGTTCCCTCATAACATAGGATTCCAATGAAACCACTGAGTCTGTCAGCCCACACAGCAATTCCTTTCTCCCAGTAACACATTCGGAACCCTTTCCCATCGACATCCCTCGGGAGTCAGCACACCCCCACAGACACACACACACTGACATGGTCTTCAGTGTGAGATAGCTCACCACCCCAGAGGTGGTTGGTGTGTGGGAGCAAACGTGAGCCCCTGTCAAAACCCATGTGCTCATGGGGAGGAAAGTTCGAACTCCAAACACACACACACCTGAGAAATACCCCAGTGAGGGTCAGTGTGTGTGTGGGACCATCCCCCAATGAGGGTCAGTGTGTGTGTGGGTCTGTCCCCCAGTGAGGGTCAGTGTGTGTGAGGGTCTGTCCCCCAGTGAGGGTCAGTGTGTGTGTGTGGGACCATTCCCCAGTGAGGGTCAGTGTGTGTGTGTGGGACTGTCCCCCAGTGAGGGTCAGTGTGTGTGTGGGTCTGTCCCCCAGTGAGGGTCAGTGTGTGTGTGTGTGGGACCGTCCCCCAGTGAGGGTCAGTGTGTGTGTGGGACCGTCCCCCAGTGAGGGTCAGTGTGTGTGTGGGACTGTTCCCCAGTGAGGGTCAGTGTGTGTGTGGGACCATCCCCCAGTGAGGGTCAGTGTGTGTGTGGGACCGTCCCCCAGTGAAGGTCAGTGTGTGAGGGACTGTCCCCCAGTGAGGGTCAGTGTGTGTATGGAACTGTCCCCCAGTGAGAGTCACTGTGTGTGTGGGACCGTCCCCCAGTGAGGGTCAGTGTGTGTGTGTGGGACTGTCCCCCAGTGAGGGTCAGTGTGTGTGTGGGACTGTCCCTCAGTGAGGGTCACTGTGTGTGTGGGACCATCCCCCAGTGAGGGTCAGTGTGAGTGTGGGACCGTCTCCCAGTGAGGGTCAGTGTGTGTGTGGGACTGTCCCTCAGTGAGGGTCAGTGTGTGTGTGGGACCATCCCCCAGTGAGGGTCAGTGTGAGTGTGGGACCGTCTCCCAGTGAGGGTCAGTGTGTGTGTGGGTCTGTCCCTCAGTGACGGTCAGTGTGTGTATGGAACTGTCCCACAGGGAGGGTCAGTGTGTGTGTGGGACTGTCCCCCAGTGCGGGTCAGTGTGTGTGTGGGACTGTCCCTCAGTGAGGGTCACTGTGTGTGTGGGACCGTCCCCAAGTGAGGGTCAGTGTGTGTGTGGGACTGTCCCCCAGTGAGGGTCAGTGTGAGTGTGGGACTGTCCCCCAGTGAGGGTCCGTGTGTGTGTGGGACCATCTCCCAGTGAGGGTCAGTGTGAGTGTGGGACCGTCTCCCAGTGAGGGTCAGTGTGAGTGTGGGACCGTCCCCCAGTGAGGGTCAGTGTGTGTGTGGGACCGTCCCCCAGTGACAGTCAGTGTGTGTGTGGGACCGTCCCCCCAGTGAGGGTCAGTGTGAGTGTGGGACTGTCCCCCAGTGAGGGTCAGTGTGTGTGTGTGGGACCGTCCCCCAGTGACAGTCAGTGTGTGTGTGGGACCGTCCCCCAGTGAGGGTCAGTGTGTGTGTGGGACCGTCCCCCCAGTGAGGGTCAGTGTGAGTGTGGGACCGTCCCCCCAGTGAGGGTCAGTGTGTGTGTGGGACCGTTCCCCAGTGACAATCAGTGTGTGTGTGGGACCGTTCCCCCAGTGAGGGTCAGTGTGAGTGTGGGACTGCATTGAGATTGATGGGAGCCAACAGTGAGGTTGAATATCTTTTCTATCTAACTCTCTCTCTCTCTCTCTCGTTCCCCCCCTCCCTGTCTGTTTCTCAGATGCATTCGCTACGATTACTGAGTCAGAACCAGCCGTCGCAGATTTTCCTCAGTATGAGTGACAACTTCCGTCCCGTCCAGCCTCTGCACAACCGTTGTATTCGAACTAACATTAACTTCAGCCTCCAAGGGAAGGATTGCCCCAATAACCGAGCACAGAAGCTTCAGTACCGAGGTAAAGCTGTACCCTCACCTCCTCCCTACGGTACTCGCCCCACACTCCCCCCGTTTCCTCCCCACAGCCTTGACTTCGGGGCAGCCACCTTGTCACAACTCCTGTCGGGCAGGAGGTACCGAAGCCTGAAGTCCCACACCACAAAGCGTAACGAAAATACTTTATCATTCGATTCTTGTTCTTTTCTGATTCAACAGCAAAGGTTGTGCACAAAGGAGACTCTGTGCAAGTGTTGAAGGTTATAAGGAATTACTTTATTGGAGTTGTATGAAGAATAGAAACTCAGTCTTAGAATAGAGGGACATCCATTTAGAACAGAGATGAGGTGGAATTCCTATAGCCAGTGGAAGGTGAATCTGTGAGATTCATTACTACAGACGGCTGTGGAGGCCATCTTTGGGTATATTGGAAATGAGGTTGATAAGTTCTTGATTAGTCAGGGATCAAAAGTTACGGTGAGAAGACAGGAGAATGGGGTTGAGAGGGATAATAAATCAGCCATGATGGAATGGAGGAGCAGACTCGATGGGCCGAATGGCCTAATTCTGCTCCTATGTCTTATGCTGTCTCAGTAAAATGTGGAAAGAAAAATGTGTAATGAAGAGGTGTAAGATAACATAACCACTCCACACAATGTACTGCCAGCAGAAACCGCCAAAGAAATCCCTTCTGCACACACCGTTTACTGGGCTTTCCCGTAACAGGGTGACCAAAGCCGTAGGCAGTACCCCAAGTGCAACCTCACCAATCATAGGGAGAAGGAGCTTAGGAGATTCAGAGGGATCACATTGAACCAGGTACTGGAAAAATCTGCCTCCCTCCAGCAGTTCAGTTCTTGAACCAACCAGCACAATCCAAATCACAATGCTTAGCAAATAAATTACCATCTTACGCTTCCCTCAAGATTCAGGCGATTCAGCAGATACTGGGAGCCCGGAGCAACACACACAGAATGCTGGAGGAACTCAGCAGGTCAGGCAGCGTCTACGGAGGGGAATCGGGTGACAATTTCTCTGCACAGATGCTGCCTGACCCACTGAGTTCCTCCAGAGTTTTATTTACGTAGCGATACAGTGCGGGGTAGACCCTACTGTCCCCTCGAACCACACCATCCAGCAACCCACAACCCCGATTAAACCCAACCCTAACCTGACAGGACAATCTACAATGACCAGCTAACCTGTCCGGTACCAATCGGACTGGGAGAGGAAACCGGGGAACCTGGAGGAAACACACACATTCCACAGGGAGGACGTAGAAAGACTCCTCACAGAGGGAATGAGCTCCAAACGCCAGAACACTCTCAGCTGTGATAGCGTCACGCTAATCGCTAATTTAGTGCGTTGTTCCAATCAACTTGTTCTTCTTTGTTCCAGCTATGTTCCTTTTTGGTATAGTTTTGTATAAATTAATTTTTTTGTGAATATTGTGTGTCTGGGTCTCTGAGCCTGCGATGCTGCTGAAGTAAGTTTTTCATTACACCTGTGGAGGGATGGACTCGGGTAAATGACCCAGCCCATGTGTGCTGACCACAGTTCTCAGCAAACTCTTCCCAACTGCCAGCATTCGGCCCAGAACTTTCCAACCCTCTCTAGATACCAATCCACGTTCTCCTCAAATGTTAGTATTGCACCTCCTTCAACCACTACATGTATCTGACAGCTCAGTCCATACACTCACCACCCTGACGGAATTGTTCTCCCTGTCAACGCCTCTCAGATTCAGATCTGATGCCTCTCAGAATTGTAACGGTCACCCCAAATTCTCCTCTGTCCCAAGGAATAAAGATCCAGCCTCTCATCCTGGCAGCATCCTCATAGATCTCTGTCTGTCTGTCTACCTGTCTGTGTCTGTATGTGTGTGTGTGTGTGTGTGTGTGTCTGTCTGTCTGTCTGTGTTTGTATGTGTGTGTGTGTCTGTGTGTCTATCTGTCTCTGTGTGTGTGGTCTCTGTCTATGTGTGTGTGTCTGTCTGTCTGTGTGTCTGTGTGTGGTGTCTGTCTATGTGTGTGTGTGTGTGTGTCTGTGTCTGTGTCTGCCTGTCTGTGTCTGTGTGTGTGTGTGTGTGTGTGTGTGTGTGTGCGTCTGTCTGTCTGTCTATCTGTCTGTGTGTGTGTGTGTGTGTGTGTGTGTCTGTGTCCGTGTCGATGTCTGTTGTCTGTGTGTGTCTGTGTCTATGTGTGTGTGTGTCTGTGTCTGTCTGTGTGTGTCTGTGTCTATGTCTGTGTGTGTCTGTCTATGTCTGTGTCTATGTCTCTGTGTGTGTCTGTGTGTTTGTCTGCTTGTCTGTGTCTATGTCTGTGTGTGTCTGTGTGTGTGTGTCTGTGTCTGTGTGTGTGTGTGTGTGTGTCTGTGTGTGTCTGTGTGTTACACAAGTTTCTATTTGTACCTGAATCTCACCATACTGGTGCTCACTTGGTGAGTTTTTTCAAATCCCCATTAGCAGGAGCAGCTTTTCCCCAAGCCCAGTCTCGTTTAGATCACTCAATGAATGATGCATTCAAAATGACCCTGTATCCTCTCTGCTTGTCTGTCTTGCAGTTAACGAATGGTTGCTAAAATAGACAGCCAGCCACCACGACATTTATCGGAAGGTAACGCAGGTGAGACCATCGAGCTATGGATCTGCATTACAAGGACAATTCCCGTCAAGCCCTCATGGCAGGGTTTGACGTTTTACCATGACCTTGGAGACAGAAACTTTTGATACGTGGACGGACGACATCAAACCAACTTTTAAGGTGGCCAGAAAAGTACAACTAGACTTAAAATTATTAATTTTAGAGTTGGGGATATTAAACTAAACAAATCATTTATCAAGTGACCATGGTTTTGATACAGTTTTGAAGTCGGGTGGGGGAGCGTTGGGTAGAGATTGAAAAATAAAATCTATAAATTTTAAATATAAAAACTGAAAATGCTGGAATCACTCAGCGGGTCAGACAGCATCTGTGAGGAGAGGAACATACTGAAGACCTTTAACAGAGTTTCACCTGCCAATTTGACGGCAGCAAGACCTGCTGCAGTTGGAGTTGACCAAAGGGGTGGAGGTGATCTTTGTTTGATTGTAGACGTCTTGCTAAAAGCACAGTGTTCAACACCTGCCAGAGAGAGGCAAGACTACCAGTGGATGTGTCCGCGTGTTCCAGCTGAAATTTCTCATGTCCATTACGTCATCCAGCGTGGTTTCCCCGAATCCCGAACCGGGGAGGGGTGGGGCGTCCTTGGGGATTGAGGGAGGAGTGGAGCGGGTGATGAGGATGGAAGAGAAATGCTTTTGATATATTAGACGGGAGAGTCACGCACTCTGACAGTGAACCTTGTAGATAGGTGGCCACAGGAAGGAGGTGAGGTCAGGCGTTGTGGGGGGGGGGTTGAGATGGCAGCACACTCACTCCCTCCCTCCCTCCCTCGGGTACCAATAGGCTGAAGCCTTTTATGTTAATTGTTTACACTGTTCATACACACTGTGTTTGATTTTAATGTCAAGAGCTCAATAAATGTGTTTGAAAAATTAATGTCGGCTGTTTATTGTGGCATCAGGGGCAGGAAATGTGGAGCACTGACAGTCCAACCCCCTCGCAATCACGCTGGTCCAGCTTTGCCTCGGTGGATCCGATGTGACCACAGGCAGGGGGTGTCATCCTGTACAAACTGCCCCAGGAAAGGGTCTGTGGGTGGGCTAGCCCCACAGTTGTACCAGACACACCCTGATGTCCCCACAGGGCTGATTGGTCCACATCCTGATGTCCCAGAGGGCTGACTGGTCCATGTCCTGCTGACCCAGAGGGCAGATTGGTCCATGTCCTGATGTCCCAGAGGGCTGATTGGTCCATGTCCTGCTGACCCAGAGGGCTGATTGGTCCACGTCCTGCTGACCCAAAGGGCTGATTGGTCCACGTCCTGCTGACCCACAAGGCTGATTGGTCCATGCCCTGCTGTCCCAAATGGATTGAATAGCCTACATACTACTATCCCCAATGGACAGAATGGCTCACACCCTGCATCACCCTTGCACTAGCTGGGCAAACAGAACAACACAAAGTTCCCCAACTGTAGTCCCACCAACGTTCCCTCTCACTTTTTTAACACTCCACAGACCAGCCATTGCTCTGAGCAGGAAATTTTTACAGGGCTGAAAACTTCATGGCACTTCTTGTAGAAGAAAATTCCATCTGGGCGGCAACAAAGGCTATGTGCGTGGGAGCATTGCAGTTACCGTGCGGCCGCGTACCTGCGCAACTTCGAGGGAACAGTGAGTCTCGCTAATGTTCATGGGTTCAGGCATCTCATTCAACTAGTAAACAAGTCACCTCAATTCCCCCTCACCATCTAACCTCAGCATATCGATCTCCTCATTTCCAGCCCCACCCCTCAAATCGGCACACACACTTTGTGAAAACCACATTTACCACAACTATAGAGTAGAGGCTGATATTTTTATCATTTGTTCAGAGGAAAGTGTTGAACAAGCCCTGTCAGCCCAGTGAGCCCTATCACCCAGCAACCCAGGACAGCTTACAAAGAATTAACCTACCGACTGATTTGTCTTTGGACTGTGGGAGGAGATCAGGGCACCCGGGGGAAACCCGCACAATCACGGGGAGAACGTGCAAACAGGGAGCGGCGGGGACTGAACCCGGGTACTGGTGCTGTAATGGCGTTAAGGCAAGCTGCCGCGCCACTCCGCGTTATTTAAAGCGTGGAATTTCTTCTCTCGGGGGCCGGGGGGCGTGTGGAGTGTGAATCTCTGGAATTCTCTGCCCCCGGGGTCGGTAGTGATCTGATTATCAGATGCATTCAAAGTGATCAAGGAACTGAGGGGTCAGGGAACTGGGCTCATGAGGAGAGTGAAGACCCGTGGTGGATCAGACTGAGGGTTTCACTCACCCCCTGACCTTAGCTGTCCATTCCCACTGAGATCAGTCACACTCCGGAACGAGGTGAGAGCGGCGTCCCCTCTGTTCAGGGGGGTGACGATCGGGGAAGTCCGTGTGGTCTTTGCCCGTGAGCGCACTGCAGTTCGTTTCCGAGCTGTTCGTCGTCGGGCCGAGGCGCCCGGTCTTTGATCAAACTCGTCTGAGCTTCGCCTCAAAGCACAGTCGATAATCCCTTCAAATGAAAGATGTGATTCGAACACCGTTCCCTCTTCCAGTTCATTCCCGGTACAAGGCACCTACACATGAGCTACCCGTGCCTTCCCGTTTCCTTCGAGACCACTTAGCCCATTCAGTTATCTCAACACTCTGTGTATCCCATTCCCAGCTGCCCCCAGACCCCCCCCCCCACTCACACGGGGGGCAACCTACAGCAGATAGTTATCCCACTGAACAGCCACGGCTCCGGGACAGGAGAGGAACCCAGAGCTCTGGATGGAGACGCATCCAGTCACAGGGAAATTGTACCCCAAACGCTACACAAACAGAGTCCAAATCCAGCATGGAGAGAGCGAAGGCAGCAAGAGGGTAAAGAGAGAGTTTGTGGGTCTCGGCCCTGTGTGAGTGTGAGTGAGAGTGTGTGTGAGTGAGTGTGTGTGAGTGTGAGTGTGTCTCTGTGTGAGTGTGTGTGTGTGCATGTGTATGTGTGTGTGAGTGTGTGTGTGTGCATGTGCATGTGTGTGTGTGTGTGTGTGTCTGTGTGAGTGTGTCTCTGTGTGTGAGTGTGTGTGTGTGTTTGAGAGAGTGTGCGTGTGTCTGTGTGTGTGTGAGTGTGAAGGAAGCAATACAGTTGCAGCAGGACGTAGACAATTTGGAAGAATGGGCAGAAAAGTGGCAGATGGAATACAGAGGTGCAGAGGGACCTGGGAGTCCTCATGCAAGGCTCCCAGGAGGTTAGTTCACAGGTTCATTCTGTGGTAAAGAAGGAAAATGAAATGTTGGCATTTATTTCAAGGGGAATAAAATATAAAAGCAAGGAGATAACGCTGAGTCTTTATAAGACACAGTCAGGTCACACTTGGGAGTATTGTCAACAGTTTTGGGCCACATATCTCAGAAAGGATATGCTGTCATTGGAGAGAGTCCAGAGGAGGTTCACAAGGATGATTCTGGGAACGAAGGGGTTAACATATGATTTGCGTTTGGCAGCTGTGTGCCTGTACCCACTGAAGTTTAGAAGAATGTGTGGGGATCTCATTGAAACCTATTGAATATTAAAAGGACTAGATAGGGTGGATGTGGAGAGGATGTTTCCTCTGGTGGGGGTATCCAGAATTAGAGAGCACAGCCTCAAAATTGAGGCGTGAATTTTTAGAACAGAAGAGGAATTTTTTTAGCCAAGGAGCAGTGAATCAGTGGAACGCTCTGCACAGACTTCATTGGAGACCAAGTCCGTGGTATATTTAAAGCCGTAGTTGATAGATTCCTGATTGGTCAGGGCATCAAGAGGGCAAGTGTATGGGGTTGACTGGGATCCGGGATCAGCTATGATCGAAGTGGCTCGATGGGCTGAATGGCCTAATTGCAATCCTATGCCTTACAGTCTTACAGTCTTATCTTCATCGTTACATTCTGTCACTCAAGTGCCCGAGCCCCAGGACCCAGGTTCCGTCCTGAACAGCCGCCGCTGTCACTGAGGACGGAGCTGACCTGCAGGGGGCGCTGTTGAACAGCGAGTGCCCATCGTGGAGCAACATTGCCATCTGCAGCCTGGTTGTGGTAGTACAGCCACCCAGAGAACAACAGCAACAACAAATTGCCTCTGCATTGTAGTTTTTCTTGTTGCCCTAGTAAATCAGAGGTTATTTTGTGATTCAGGAGAATATACAGTTGTTCATGATCCACTTCAATGATTCGGACAAGGGGATCACGTGTAACAGTAGGTAAATTGATAAATCGTCCCAAGATACAGTGACCCTCTTGTCTTGCATTCTCTCTGGGGAAGTGGGGACCTGTACAAGAGGGACGGGTTGCACCTGAACTAGAGGGAACCAATATCCTAGCTGGGAGGTTTGCTAATGCTACGAGGGAGGGTTTAAGCTAGTTTTGCAGGAGTCTGCAATCCAGAGCCCTAGGTCAGTAAGGGAAGGTTCGGACCAGAAAGTAGATGTTAGGGAAAGTGTTTGAAAGGCAAAATTTAAATAACAGGTATGATGAGTCGGATAGTTTGAAGTGTGTATATTTTAATGCTAGGGGTATTATGAATAAGTGTGATGAACTTAAGAGTACAGATCAGTACATGGAAGTATGATGTTGTAGCCATTACTGAAACTTGGTTAAGAGAAGGGCAGGAATGGGTGATTAATTTACAAGATTTACAAAGTTTTAGAAAAGATAGAGGAGGAAGTAAAAGAGGGGTGGAGTTGCACTACGAATCGGACAATATCACAGCTGCACCCAGGGGAGACATGATGGAGGAGTCAGACACCAAGTCCATTTGGGTTGAACTCAGGAATAGGGAGGGTGCAATCACACTGATGGAATTGTACTACAGACCCCCCTAATAGCCACTGGGACACTGAGGAACAGATATGTAATCAGATGAAGGAAATGTGACTGTAAAGGTAATAGGGTTGTCATCATGAGGGATTTCAACTTCCCTAATATAAATGGGGACCTTCTTAGTGTCAGGGATTTAGATGACAAAGAATTTGTTTAGTGTATCCAGGAAGGTTTCTTAAATCAATATGTGGACGATCCAACTGTACTGGACCTGGTGTTGGGAAATGAGCCGGGCCAGGTAACTGGCCTCTCAGTGGGTGAACAGTTAGGGAACAGTGACCACAACTCATTTAACTTTCAGGATGGCTATAGATAAGGATAGGTATGGTCCTTGTGGGAGAGTTTTAAATTGGAGTAGGGCAAATTATGTAGGCATTAGGCAAGAACTAACAAGCATTAATTGAGAACGTCTTTTCTCTGGCAAGTCCACATCAGACATGTAGTGTGTGTTTAAAGACCAATTGCACAGGGTATAGGAAAGGTACGTTGCTGTTAGAAGGAAGGACATGGATGGGAAGGTAAGAGAACTTCGGACGTCCAGAGAGATGATGAATTTAGTCAAGAGGAAAAAAGAAAAGTATGTAAAGTTTCGGAAGTTGGGATCAAACGAGGCAGATGAGGAGTATAAAGAAGCCAGCAAAGAACTCCAGAAGGGAATTAGGAAAACCAGGAGGGACCATGAGAAGTCCTTGGCAAGTAGGATTAAGGTGAATCCTGAAGCATTCTATACATACATCAGGAGCAAGGGGATGACTCAGGAGAGGGTGGGACCACTCAAAGATAAAGGGGGGAACATTTGCTTGGATGCAGAGAATGTGAGTGAGGTACTTAATGAGTACTTTGCTTCAGTATTTACCAAGGAAAAGGATCTGGAGGACCAGGACATCAGTGCTGAGTGTATAAATACACTAAGGCATTTACAGGTCAAGGAGGAGGAAGTGTTGGGCTCCTAATGGGTATTAAGGTGGATAACTCCCCAGGGCCTGATGGGATTTACCCCAGGGTTATTGAAGGAGGCAAGAGACGAGATTGCTGGGCCCTTGACCAGCATCTTTGTGTCCTGTCCCGGAGGACTGACGTGTGGCTAATGTGGTTCCTCTGTTTAAGAAGGGAACAAGGGAAAATCCTGGTGACTGGTGAGTCTCACATCAGTTGTTGGGGATTGCTGGAGAACATTCTTAGGGATCGGATATATAAGCATTTGGAAACCCATGGCGTTATTAGGGAGAGCCAGCTTGGCTTTGTGTGGGGCAGGTCATGCCTTACCAACCTGATTGAGTTTTTTTTGACAAGGTGACGAGAGAGATTGACGAGGGTAGGGCAGTAGATGTTATCTACATGGATTCTAGTAAAGCGTTTGACAAAGTCCCTCACGTGAGGCTAATCCAGAAGATTAAGATGCATGGGATCTGCGGCAAGTTGGCTGCCTGGATTCAGAATTGGCTTGCAAATAGAGGACAGAGGGTGGTGGGTGAAGGGACTTATTCAAACTGGAGGTCTGTAATTAGTGGAGTTCTACAAGGGTCTGTGTTCGGACCTCTGCTGTTTGTAATGTGTATAAATGACCTGGATGAAAATGTAGATGGATGGTAGGGTTAGTAAATTTGTGGATGATACAAAGGTTGGCGGAGTTGTGGATAGTGTAGAAAACTGGCGAAGAATACAGCACAATGCAGGTCAGATGCAGATGCGGGCAGAGAAATGGCAGATGGAGTTTAACCCAGATAAATGTGAGGTGTTGCACCTCAGTAGGGCAAATGCAAGGAGACAGTGCACTGTTAAGGTCAAGATCTTGTTGCTGAGCAGAGAGATCTTGGGATCCAAGTTTCCAGCTCCTTGAAAGTGGCCACACAGGTCGTTAAGGTGCTGAAGAAGACTGATGGAACACTTGCTTTATTAGTCAAGTTTAAAAGTCAGGAGGTTATAACACAACCTTAGAAAACCCTAGTTAGGCCACATCTGGAGTATTCTGTACAGATCTAGTTGCCCCAATGTAGGAAGGATGCTGAGGCTTTGGAGAGGCTGCAGGACAGGTTTACCAGGATGCCACCTGGTTTAGAGGGCGTGTACTATCACAAGAGGCTGGATATAACGTGGGTTGTTTTCTCTGGAGTGTCAGAGGCTGAGGGGGAGATCTGATAGAGGTTTACAAGATTAGGAGAGGCATAGATAGAGTGGGCAGGGGAGTATCTGATTCCCAGGGTTGAAATGTCTAATATCAGAGGCCACGCATTGAAGGCAAGGGGGGTAGGTTCAAGGGGGGTGTGAGGGGTAAGTTTTTTTACTCAGAGACTCATGGATGCCTGGAATGTGCTGCCTGGTGTGGTGGAAGAGGTAAATACATTAGAGGCTGTTAAGAGATTTTTGGATAGGCACATGGATGTCAGGACGATGGAGGGATATGGGCATGGTGTAGGTAGGAGGGATTAGTGTTTGGGTGTTTTGATTTGCTTTTTAGTTGACTGTGGGCAGACTGGGCTGTCCCTGTACTGTACTGGTCTATGTTCTATGTTCATTCTGTTCCTAATGATCAGATCATTACAGAGTGCACGGAGGTAGAACAGGCTAAAACAATAACAATGCAGAATAGAGTGTTACAGTTACAGAGA
Organism: Mobula birostris; assembly: GCF_030028105.1. Taxonomy (NCBI): domain Eukaryota; kingdom Metazoa; phylum Chordata; class Chondrichthyes; order Myliobatiformes; family Myliobatidae; genus Mobula; species Mobula birostris. The sequence goes on along the minus strand of NC_092393.1, from coordinate 60,405,612 downwards.
CAGCGCAGTGCAGGCAGACGATAAGATGCGAGGCTACAACGAGGTAGACTGTGAGCTCAGGGGCCCATCTTATCGTACGCGGGAACCGTTCAACCGTGTAACGGCGGGTAGAGGCTGTCCTTGAGCCTGGGGGTACCAGCTTTCAGGCTTTTGTATCTTCTGCCCGATGGGAGAGGGGAGAATGCTGGCTGCTTTACCAGGTCAGTGAGAAGTGGAGATGGTGTCTATGGAGGAGCGACAGGTTCCCATGATGTGCTGAGCTGTGTCCTTGGGCAGAGCAGTTGCTGTACTGAGCCAGGACATGTCTGTCTATGGTGCTCCTGTAAAAACGGTTGAGGGTCAAAGGTGACATGCCAAGCCTCTTTACCCCCCCCCCCCCCCAAAGGAAGCGGTGTCATGGTCCGGTCCATGATGTCTGCATTCCGGTTCACGGTCCGGTCCGTATTTTCCTTATTCCGGGTTTTCCTGGTTTCCCTGGTCCCATTGGGTGCCTTAACTGAGGCAGCTGATTTTCATTGTGGGCTGACACATAAACACCTCTCAAACTAAGGAGTCCCTTCTGGGTACAGGGGTTTTGTATAGGATATGACGGATAAACAGGAATACCGTACTGGGATGGTCAAAGATGGGAGGGTAAAGTGTAGGTTTGTGTGTGTGAGCGAGATTGGGTGAAGGGATTTAGAATGTGTGTCTAGTGCACACTCTGGAGCAGAGGGTGGCGGTAATGCACCATTAAGCTGGATGCCAACCGCCGTGAAACAAGAGACAGACAGACAGACAGGATTCCCTGCTGGACCATTCCCTTCCCCTTCCTTCTGAAGCCTTGTCAGTATCCCCGTCAAGTTGAACTGCTGGAGTGGGACCGGAGCTTTGCCACGCCAAGATGAGGAACTATCTATTGTTGAGTTTGGAACTGTCTCTTTGTGTCCCTGTGTTTAGTGTCTGTGTTCTGTGTATGAGTCCCAGCCCTACGAGGGGTCCTGACTCTGTGTTCCTGTTCCTGTGCTCAAGTTCAAGGCTCTGTGTTCCAAGACCAAGTCCAGCCCTGTCCAAGTCTGAGCTTCGTGTCCTCATCCAGTTCTAGTGCCACGCCCAGCCCAGGAGTTCCTCGCCCAGTGCTGGAGATTCCTCGTCCTGTCCTGTAGCCACGTCCTGTCCTTGCCAAGATTGTAGTCTCAAGTCCTCGCCTAGACCCGGGTTCTGGTTCCTCGCCAAGACCCAGGTTCTGGGTCCTTGTCCGGACTCTGGTTTTGGTGTTCTGAGTTCCTAGTCCAGGCTCCTTGTTCCTGGTTCCACGTCCAGGTCCCGTGCTCTAGCCCAAGTCCTAGCCCAGGCCCTGAATCCTACTCTCGTCCAGGGCCCGTGTCAATGTCCAGCGTCATTTCTTCCTGACTCACCTTACTATCTCGATAATCCTAGTCCTGTTCCTAGAACTTCAGTGTCTGTGTCTTGCATTTGGGTCCGCTACCAGCGCCCCTTGTAACAAGCAGAGGCGTTGGTAAGCTTTCTTGGCGGCGGAGTTTATGTGGTTAGAGTAGGACAGGGTATTGGTGATGTGCGCTCTGGGGGAACTTCAGCCTCTCATGCTCAACACCATTGTGCAGGCAGGAGTGTGTGCATCGACCCCCTTCCTGAAGCCAGCAACCAGCTCTTCAGCTTTGTTCACATTGTGGGAAAGGCAGTTGCCATGACACCATGTCACTAGAGTCTCCACCTCCTTCCTGTACCCCAGCTCATCGTTGTCTGAAATACGGCCCGCTACGGTGCTGTCATCTGCACAGTTAGCACAGAATCCAGCAGTGCAGTTATGAGTGTGCAGGGTGTGGGGAGTGGGGAGTGGGGAGTGGGGAGTGGGGTGTGGGGTGTTTGGAGTGGGGTGTTTGGAGTGGGGGGAGTGGGGAGTGGGGAGTGGGGGAGTGGGGAGTGGGGTGTTGGGAGTGGGGAGTGGGGAGTGGGGAGTGGGGAGTGGGGAGTGGGGTGTTTGGAGTGGGGGGAGTGGGGAGTGGGGAGTGGGGGAGTGGGGAGTGGGGTGTTGGGAGTGGGGAGTGGGGAGTGGGGAGTGGGGAGTGGGGAGTGGGGTGTGGGGTGTTTGGAGTGGGTGAGTGAGGTGCGGGGTGTTAGGAGTGGAGGTGGGGAGTGGGGAGTGGGGTGTGGGGTGCGGGGTGTTTGGAGTTGGGGAGTGGGGAGTGGGGAGTGGGGTGTTGGGAGTGGGGAGTGGGGTGTGGGGTGTTTGGAGTGGGGTGTTTGGAGTGGGGGGAGTGGGGAGTGGGGAGTGGGGGAGTGGGGAGTGGGGTGTTGGGAGTGGGGAGTGGGGAGTGGGGAGTGGGGAGTGGGGAGTGGGGTGTGGGGTGTTTGGAGTGGGGGGAGTGGGGAGTGGGGAGTGGGGGAGTGGGGAGTGGGGTGTTGGGAGTGGGGAGTGGGGAGTGGGGAGTGGGGAGTGGGGAGTGGGGTGTGGGGTGTTTGGAGTGGGTGAGTGAGGTGCGGGGTGTTAGGAGTGGAGGTGGGGAGTGGGGAGTGGGGTGTGGGGTGCGGGGTGTTTGGAGTTGGGGAGTGGGGAGTGGGGAGTGGGGTGTTGGGAGTGGGGAGTGGGGTGCGGGGTGTTGGGAGTGGGGGGAGTTGGGGGGTGGGAGGATGTAGCCTTGTGAAGCACCAGTGCTGAGAGTAGCCGTGGAGGAGGTGCTGATTGCAGTCTCGGTCAGGAAGTCAAGGATCCAGATGCAGAGCGGGAGAAAATGGGAGCTCATCGAGAACTGAAGGAACTGGAGAAAGCAAGGTTAACTTTAAACAGTGAAACGTTGACAAGTAAATCATGGCTAAAGGGCAACCCCAGGGGTTTATAAAGTCATGAGAAATGTGGATAGTGTTGATAGTCAGTCTTTATTGCAGGGTTTGCGAGGGGTAAACTACAGAACTGAAACAGGCCCTTCAGCCCATCTAGTCTGTGCCAAAAGGGGACCTGAGTGGTGAGTTCTTCACCCAGAGGAATGTGGAACGAGCTGCCAGAGGGAGTGGTAGATACAGGTACAATTACAACATTTAAAAGATATTTAAACATGTATGTGGACAGGGAAAGTCTATAGGCCAACACAGGCAAATGGTCCAGGCTTAGATGGGCAACGTGTCAAGCATGGATGAGACGGGACAAATGGCCTTTACTAGCTGTATGAGTCAGTGTCTGAGAAGTGATCTCATTAAAACAGAACCTGAGGGATGAAGTTCCCTCCAGATGGGGTGTTCAGGACCACGAGTGGGTGGTAACAGCCTCACAATATGGAGGCAGAGATTGGAAGATCTTTGGGAATGGAGGGGTGTGGACGTTGTGTAGGGAGAAGGGCTGCTGAACACATCAGAACGGCACAAATCTAACTGTTACCATCGGATACAACGGGCAACCAATCAGCACTTTCCAAGATGCTTCTGAGACAACAAAATCATACACAGACAAAGTTCCACAGGGTCGAGCAGCATCCGTAGAGAGAAACGGGCTGTCGACTGCCCATTTCCCTCCCAGTTGCTGCCTGACCTGCTGAGTTCCTCCGGCTGTTCGTGCTTTGTTCCAGAATCACGTGCCATCCTGACTTGGGAATAAATCACTGATCCCTTGTATAGACAGTACAGCTGAGGCCCTTCAGCCATCAGTCCGTGCATGATTGCTGGAATGCAGGGGCCAACATATGAGGAGCGTTTGTCGGCTCTTGAACTGTATTCATTAGAGTATAGAAGAATGAGAGGGGATCTCATAGAAACATTTCAAATGTTGAAAGGGTTGGACGGGGTAGATGTCGAAAGGTTGTTTCCCTTGGTGGGTGAGTCCAGGGCAAGAGGCCACGGTCTTAGAATTAGAGGCTACCCAGTTAAAATAGAGATAAGGAGAATTAGAGGGTACCCATTTGAAACAGAGATAAGGAGAATTTTTTTAGCCAGAGGGACGTGGATTTGTGGAATTCGTTGCCACATACAGCTGTGGAGGCCCGATCATTGAGGGTGTTTAAGGAGGAGATTGACAGGTATCTAATTAGTCAGGGTATCAAGGGATATGGGGAAAAGCTGGAAATTGGAACTAGATGGGAGAATCGTTTAGCTCATGGTGGAGTGGTGGAGCAGACTCGATGGGCCAAATGGCCTACTTCTGCTCCCTTGTCTTGTGATCTTGTGCAGAAAGAGGATCTGGGTGTCCATTTCCGTCCACAACGCTGCTCAGCCTGTCGAGTTCCTTCAGTCCACCATGTGATGCTGATCTAATTAATGACACCCTCTCCAAAGCCTCACACCCTTCCTACAGTGGGGCGACCAGAACTTTACACGATACTCCAGATGTGGCCTCACCAGAGTGATTGTTAAATCCTGTTTTTGTTACGTCGCATCAACATGGCACAGCAAACTCCTAGTGCATGTAAATGTACATGGCAAATAGAGTTGGTCCGCAGGGTGTCAGAAGGACTCGTTGGCCTCCTGGGGCAGGCAGCTCTGCACTTCCCCTAGTGGCCACAAGAGGGGGGTGTCGTCCAGCTCCCGACTGCAGTGGGGCCAGCCCAGACCCCAGTCAACACACAGAATGCCACAGGAACACAGCAGGCCAGGCAGCGTCAATGGAAGAGTGGATAGCCCAGTCGGTCAGTCAAACCGGGGAGCCGACACTAAGGCACATCTTCCCAGGGAATAAAAGGACTTCGAGCAGATACGGCTACACCGTCCATTTACAAGTTCAAAGTCAAGTGATTCCCTAAATATGTATATTCTATCCTGATTCACTTTCACAACCGCAAGAGATTCTGCAGATGCTGGAAATCCAGAGCAACACACACAGAATGCTGGGGGAATTCGGCAGGTCAGGCAGCATCTACGGAGAGAGAATAAAGGGTCAACATTCAGACTGAGACCCTTCATCGGGACTGGAAAGGAAGGGGCAGAGAGGGATGGGGAGGGAGTACATGCTGGGAGGGGACAGGTGAGACAAGCTGAGGGGGAAGGTGGGTGGGAGGAGGAGGGATATAGTGAGAAGCTGGGAGGTAAAGGGCTGGAGATGGAGAGGAGGGTTGACCAATGGAAAAAGGGAAGGAGGGGTACCAGGGGAAGGTGATGGACAGGTAAGAAGAGTAGGCACTTGCAGGAAAATAAAGAAATACAACAGAGTTTATGGAAAAAAATTATACATAAAGACTGACAAACAAGCAATGTGCAAAAGAAGACAAACTGTGGAAATAAAATCGCTGGGGAGTGGGAATCGAACTGAAGAGGCAGAGGAAAAGGCTGTTGGCTCACAAATAGAGAAAGCTTGGAGACAGTGCGACAGGGAGGATAGGCAGGTGATAGAGGAGGGATACGCTCAGACCAATGGTTTGAGATGTGTCTATTTTAATGCAAGAAGCATCATGAACAAAGGACAGGGAGGGAGGCAGAAGAGGTGGGGGCGTGGCACTGCTGATCAGAGATAGTGTCACGGCTGCAGAAAAGGAGGAAGTCATGGAGGGTTTGTCTACTGAGTCTCTGTGGGTGGAAGTTAGAAACAGGAAGGGGTCAATAACACTACTGGGTATTTTTGATAGACCACCCAATAGTAACTGGGACATTGAGGATCAGATAGGGAGACAGGTTCTGGAAAGGTGTAATAATAACAGGGTTGTTGTGGTGGGAGATTTTAATTTCCCAAATATTGATTGCCATCTCCCGAGAGCGAGGGGTTTAGATGGGGTGGAGTTTGTTAGGTGTGTTCAGGAATGTTTCCTGACACAATATGTAGATAAGTCTACAAGAAGAGAAGCTGTACTTGATCTGGTATTGGGAAATGAACCTGGTCAGGTGTCAGGTCTCTCAGTGCGAGAGCATTTTGGAGATAGTGATCATAATTCTATAGCATTGGAAAAGCATAGGAACAGACAAGTTAGGAAAGCGACACACATAAAAATTGCTGGGGAACGCAGCAGGCCAGGCAGCATCCCTAGGAAGAGGTACAGTCGACGTTTCAGGCTGAGACCCTTCATCAGGACTAACTGAAAGAAGAGCTAGTAAGAATCTCTGACGAAGGGTCTCAGCCCGAAACGTCGACTGTACCTCTTCCTAGGGATGCTGCCTGGCCTGCTGCGTTCCCCAGCAACTTTGATGTGTGTTGCTTGAATTTCCAGCACCTGCAGAATTCCTCATGTTTGAGAAGTTAGGAAAGCGTTTAATTGGAGTAAGGGGAAATACGAAGCTATCGGGCAGGGACTTGGAAGCATAAATTGGGAACAGATGTTCTCAGGGAAATGTATGGAAGAAATGTGGCAAATGTTCAGGGGATATTTGTCTGTATATGTACGTTCCAATGAGACAGGGAAAGGATGGTGGGGTACAGAAACCATGGTGTACAAAGGTTGCTGAAAATCTAGTCAAGAAGAAAAGAAAAGCTTACGAAAGGTTCAAAAAACTAGGTAGTGATAGAGATCTCGAAGATTATAAGGCTAGCAGGAAGGAGCTTAAGAATGAAATTTGGTGAGCCAGAAAGGGCCATAAGAAGACCTTGGCAAGTTGGGTTAGAGAAACCCCAAGGCATTCTACAAGAATGTGAAGAGCAAGAGGATTAGACGTGAGAGAATAGGACCAATCAAGTGTGACAGTGGAAAAGTGTGTATGGAACTGGAGGAGATAGCAGAGGTACTTAATGAATACTTTGCTTCAGTATTCACTACAGAAAAGGATCTTGGTGATTGTAGGGATGACTCACAGCGGATTGAAAAGTTTGAGTATATAGACATTAAGAAAGAGGATGTGCTGGAGCTTTTGGAAAGCATCAAGTTGGATAAGTCACCGGGACCGGATGAGATGTACCCCAGGCTACTGTGGGAAGCGAGGGAGGATATTACTGAGCCTCTGGCGATGATCTTTGCACCATCAATGGGGACAGGCGAGGTTCCAGAGGATTGGAGAGTTGCGAATGTTGTTCCCTTATTCAAGAAAAGGAGTAGGGATAGCCTGGGAAATTATGGACCAGTGAGTCTTACTTCAGTGGTTGGTAACTTGATGGAGAAGATCCTGAGAGGCAGGATTTATGAACATTTGGAGAGGCATAACATGATTAGGAATAGTCAGCATGGCTTTGTCAAAGGCAGGTAATGCTTTACGAGCCTGATTGAATTCTTTGAGGATGTGAGGAAACACATTGATGAAGGAAGAGCTGTGGATGTAGTGTATATGGATTCCAGCAAGGCATTTGATAAGTTAGACCATGCAAGGCTTATTGAGTAAGGAGGCGTGGGACCCAAGGGGACCTTGCTTTGTGGATCCAGAACTGGCTTGCCCACAGAAGGCAAAGAGTGGTTGTAGATGGGTCATATCCTGCATGGAGGTCGGTGACCAGTGGTGTGCCTCAGGGATCTGTTCTGGGATCCATTCTCTTCGTGATTTTTATAAATGACCTGGATGAGGAAGTGGAGGGATGGGTTAGTAAGTTTACTGATGACATAAAGGTTGGGGGTGTTGTGGATAGTGTGGAGGGCTGTCAGAGGTTACAGCAGGACATCGATAGGATGCAAAACTGGGCTGAGAAGTGGCAGATGGAGTTCAACCCAGATAAGTGTGAGCTGGTTCATTTTGGTAGGTCAAATACGATGGCAGAATATAGTATTAATGGTAAGACTCTTGGCAGTGTGGAGGATCAGAGGGATCTTGGGGTCCGAGTCCATAGGACACTCAAAGCAGCTGCACAGGTTGACTCTGTGGTTAAGAAGGCATACGGTGTATTAGCCTTCATCAATCGTGGAATTGGGTTCAAGAGCCAAGAGGTAATGTTACAGCTATATAGGACCCTGGTCAGACCCCACTTGGAGTACTGTGCTCAGTTCTGGTCGCCTCACTACAGGAAGGATGTGGAAACCATAGAAAGGGTGCAGAGGAGATTTACAAGGATGTTGCCTGGATTGGGGAGCATGCCTTATGAGAATAGGTTGAGTGAACTCGGCCTTTTCTCCTTGGAGTGACGGAGGATGAGAGGTGACCTGGTAGAGGTGTATAAGGTGATGAGAGGCATTGGTCGTGTGGATAGTCAGAGGCTTTTTCCCAGGGCTGAAATGGTTAGCACGAGAGGGCACAGTTTTAAGGTGCTGGAGAGTAGATACGGAGGAGATGTCAGGGGTAAGTTTTTTACGCAGAGAATGGTGAGTTTGTGGGATGGGCTGCCGGCAACGGTGGTGGAGGCGGATACGATAGGGTCTTTTAGGAGACTCCTGCATAGGTAAGTGGAGCTGTGGGAAACCCTAGGTAATTTCTAAAGTAAGCACACGTGGGCCGATGTAGCTGTAGGATTTCTATGTTTCTAAAATAACACTGAGAACTGGGTTGTAAGAGCCTGTGGAATCGGTGGTGGGGAGGGACCACCCATACCCGTGATGGACGGGTGAGCTCAGTTTCCATTCCCGGACATCAGGGCCGTGATGCCGCCAGTCTGGACACCGTGCACTGATCATTACTCCCACATGGTGGGTGCAGGTTCACAGCCCCGGTGCTGGAGATTGGAGGGACGGCAGGCACCGGAATCCGAAACGACACCCAACTCGGCCGGTCGAACAGCACCTGTGGAAAGAGGGAAATGTTACATGTTTCGGTTTGAAACCCTGCATCAGGTTAAGATTTTAGAGAGGGAAGCCCCCCTTGTGTGGGGGGTGGAGAGAGCGGTGAGGATGAGAGCTGAGGGGGTTGCGGCAGGGCATTCGGTTCGGACAGGGTGTACATGTGTGCTGGGAGACAGCAGGGTGTTCGGAAGTCCAACAGCCCGAGGGAAGGCGGTCAGACCTGGTCCTTTACGCTGTTGAACATTCTCGATACTTAAATCTGCGAGGTGTTGGATACAGTCCGATTGTGAGTACTGTAAATGCGGCTGGGGAAACGGTCAGCATGGACACGCCGGGCCGAACGGTCGTTTCCGTGCCGTACACCCCAATGGATTGGAACAGTCCGGTAGACGGGAGCGGTCCCGAAGTGATCCATCTCGGAGCGCGACTGGTCCCGGAGCGCCTCCGATCCGCGGCGACACATCCCGGGAGCGGATCCATCGAATCGGGTGTCGATGCGTTCCGTCCCCGTTCCCGTCCCCGCCCCCGTGACCGCGGTCCCGCCCCGTGTCCTCGCCCGCAGCGTTTCTCCAGGAGCTGGAGCGGAGCCGGAGCGGAACCGGGCGGATGGCGTTCGGTAAAAAACCCAAAGACCCGTTCAGCCGCTGCATCGGGAAACTGATCGGTGAGTCCAAGATCTGGGAGTGGGTCCGGGTTCGGGTCCGGGTCCTGGTCAGTCGGGGCTCACTCCCGCGGATGGGTTCCGTCGCCTGGGGAACCTTGTCTCTGGGTAAACCCGGGCCAGCTCAGCGCCCCTCAGTCTCCAGCCCAGAGTGGGGGCGCTCCCTCACACCCGCCCCTCCTCCCTTTCACCCCGAGTCCTGCTCCTGAATCCGAGCAGCTGATCTGTTAAACCGTTCCATCGGAAGGATCTGGGCAAACTGGAGTGAGTCCAGAGAAGAGTTATGAGGGTTTTGCCAGGACGTCAGGGTCGGAGGATTGCGGAGAGTTTGGCCAGGTTGGTCTTTATACCTTGGAACGTAGGACGACCTTAAGAAATGTTTAAAATGATGAGAGACATGGGGAATTGGTCGCATCACAGCCTGGGATTGAAACGGCAATGCCCAGAAACAGGAAAACGCACGGAAAGTAGTGGATACGGCCCAGTTCACCACTGGTAAATCCCTCCCCACCATTGAACACATCTGCGGAGCCTGTCGCAGCATCCATCATCAGGAATCCCACCAACCAGGTCATGCGCTCTCCTCGCTATGGGCAGGAGGTACAGGAGCCTCAGGTCCCTCACCACCAGGTTCAGGAACAGTTATCACCCCTCAACCATCAGGTCCCACACCACCAGGTTCAGGAACAGTTATTACCCCTCAACCGTCAGGTCCCACACCACCAGGTTCAGGAACAGTTATCACCCCTCAACCATCAGGACCCACAACACCAGGTTCAGGAACAGTTATCACCCCTCAACCATCAGGTCCCACACCACCAGGTTCAGGAACAGTTTTCACCCCTCAATCCTCAGGTCCCACACCACCAGGTTCAGGAACAGTTATCACCCCTCAACCATCAGGACCCACAACACCAGGTTCAGGGACAGTTATCACCCCTCAACCATCAGGTCCCACACCACCAGGTTCAGGAACAGTTATTATCCCTCAACCATCAGGACCCACACCACCAGGTTCAGGAACAGTTTTCACCCCTCAACCCTCAGGTCCCACACCACCAGGTTCAGGAACAGTTATCACCCCTCAACCATCAGGTCCCACACCACCAGGTTCAGGAACAGTTATTACCCCTCAACCATCAGGTCCCACACCACCAGGTTCAGGAATAGTTACTCTACACACCTCAGCCATCAGGCTGGTGAGGCAGCATGGATAACTTCACTCAGTCCAACTCCGAACTGACCCCACAAACTACAGACTCACTCTCAAGAAGTTCACAACTCTTGTTCTCAGTGTTGCTTATTCTTTAACTTGCGTAGTTTGTCTTCTTTTGCACATTGGCTATTTGTCAGTCCTTGTTGATGTACAGGTTTTTTGTAAATTCTATTGTAAGTCTTTATTTTCATGTGAATGCCCTCAAGAAAATGGATCTCAGGGTAGTATATGGTGACATATGTACTTTGATAATAAATTTACTTTGAGACAGCAGATAGTTACAGTGTTTTGCCCAGGGTAGGGGAGTCCAAAACCAAGGGGAATAGACTTCCGAAGAGAGATGAGAGTGAGTCATATCTAGACTGAAAGAGTGCAGAGAAAGTTTACAAGGAATTTGCCAGGATTTGAGGACTGGAGTGATAGGGAAAGGCTGAACAGGTTTGGACTTCATCCCCTGGAGTGTATGAGAATGAGGGAGATTAGATAGAGGCACACAAAATTATGAGAGGTATTGATCGGGTAATTTTTTTCCACTGAAGTTGGGCGAGACTAGAACGAGAGATCATAGGTTAAGGGTGAAAGGTGAAATATTTCAGGGGAGCCTTATGGGGACCTTCTTCACTCAGAGGGTGGTGAGAGTGTGGAACGAACTGCCAGTGGTTGTGGTGGATATGGGTTTGATTGCAATGTTGAAGGGAAGTTTGGGTAGGTAGTTGGACAGGAGAGATATGGAGGGGCTGTGGTTGTGATGGATATGGGTTTGATTGCAATGTTGAAGGGAAGTTTGGGTTGGTATTTGGATGGGAGAGATATGGAGGGGTTGTGGTCCGGGTGCAGATCGACTGGAACAGTTCAGGCCCTTCAGCCCACAATGTTGTTCTATGACTAGGAGAGGGACTTGAGGGACTTTTTCACATGAGGGAAGGGAGTCCATGGGGCGAGCTGTCAGAGGACGGTACAATAGTGTCATTTAAAAAACACTTGGACAGGTGCATGGTGGGGGGGGGGGGTGGTGCTTAGAGAGATATGGACCAAATGCAGGAAATTTGGAGTAACTGGATGATGGGGTTAGCATGGACTTGTTGGGCTGAAGGGCCTGTGACAGGGCTGTAATGTTCTATGACATGGCGCCTTTAGGTACCAGCACATGCCGAGTGTCCCGTGAGTCCTAAACCTGAGGTGTGGGATGCGGGTGACTAGGGACCAGGGTCTGGGATGGAAGCCGTGCGGTCAACCCCCTACTGGACGTGGCCCAGCAACCCTGACCTTGGGGCCGTTCTCAAGGCCAGTCTCTGCCTCACGGGTCACTCCCCGGACCCGGGGCACAGCCGAGTGCCCGCAGCACTCGCCGCGGCCACGGGTAGAGCCGGTACCAATCCGCGAAGCAACCAGACAGCATGCTTTCTCCTGTGCATCGGTAAAAACGGGTAAGGGGCCAACAGGGACGCAAATAGTTCCATTAACACCCTGAGGCTGTAGGTGCTAGTCATACAATAGTTAATGAGTTACCAAAGCTAATGAGCTGGTGGTAGTCGTGGCAACAGTACCAAGTATGTCAAAGTTTAGAAACATAGAAACATAGAAAATAGGTGCAGGAGTAGGCCATTCGGCCCTTCGAGCCTGCACCGCCATTTATTATGATCATGGCTGACCATCCAACTCAGAACCCCGCCCCAGCCTTCCCTCCATACCCCCTGATCCCCGTAGCCACAAGGGCCATATCTAACTCCCTCTTAAATATAGCCAATGAACTGGCCTCAACTGTTTCCTGTGGCAGAGAATTCCACAGATTCACCACTCTCTGTGTGAAGAAGTTTTTCCTAATCTCGGTCCTAAAAGGCTTCCCCTCTATCCTCAAACTGTGGCCCCTCGTTCTGGACTTCCCCAACATCGGGAACAATCTTCCTGCATCTAGCCTGTCCAATCCCTTTAGGATCTTATACGTTTCAATCAGACCCCCCCTCAATCTTCTAAATTCCAATGAGTACAAGCCCAGTTCATCCAGTCTTTCTTCATATGAAAGTCCTGCCATCCCAAGAATCAATCTGGTGAACCTTCTTTGTACTCCCTCTATGGCAAGGATGTCTTTCCTCAGATTAGGGGACCAAAACTGCACACAATACTCCAGGTGTGGTCTCACCAAGGCCTTGTACAACTGCAGTAGTACCTCCCTGCTCCTGTACTCGAATCCTCTCGCTATAAATGCCAGCATACCATTCGCCTTTTTCACCACCTGCTGTACCTGCATGCCCACTTTCAATGACTGGTGTATAATGACACCCAGGTCTCGTTGCACCTCCCCTTTTCCTAATCGGCCACCATTCAGATAATAATCTGTTTTCCTATTTTTGCCACCAAAGTGGATAACTTCACATTTAGCCACATTAAATTGCATCTGCCATGAATTTGCCCACTACCCAACCTATCCAAGTCACCCTGCATCCTCTTAGCATCCTCGTCACAGCTAACACTGCCAACCAGCTTCGTGTCATCCGCAAACTTGGAGATGCTGCATTTAATTCCCTCATCCAAGTCATTAATATATATTGTAAACAACTGGGGTCCCAGCACTGAGCCTTGCAGTACCCCACTAGTCACCGCCTGCCATTCTGAAAAGGTCCCGTTTATTCCCACTCTTTGCTTCCTGTCTGCTAACCAATTCTCCACCCACACCAATACCTTACCCCCAATACCGTGTGCTTTAAGTTTGCACACTAATCTCCTGTGTGGGACCTTGTCAAAAGCCTTCTGAAAATCCAAATATACCACATCCACTGGTTCTCCCCTATCCACTCTACTAGTTACATCCTCAAAAAATTCAATGAGATTCGTCAGACATGATCTTCCTTTCACAAATCCATGCTGACTTTGTCCGATCATTTCACCGCTTTCCAAATGTGCTGTTATCACATCCTTGATAACTGACTCCAGCAGTTTCCCCACCACCGACGTTAGGCTAACCGGTCTATAATTCCCCGGTTTCTCTCCCTCCTTTTTTAAAAAGTGGAGTTACATTAGCCACCCTCCAATCCTCAGGAACTAGTCCAGAATCTAACGAGTTTTGAAAAATTATCACTAATGCATCCACTATTTCTTGGGCTACTTCCTTAAGCACCCTGGGATGCAGACCATCTGGCCCTGGGGATTTATCTGCCTTCAATCCCTTCAATTTACCTAACACCACTTCCCTACTAACATGTATTTCGCTCAGTTCCTCCATCTCACTGGACCCTCTGTCCCCTACTATTTCTGGAAGATTATTTATGTCCTCCTTAGTGAAGGCAGAACCAAAGTAATTATTCAATTGGTCTGCCATGTCCTTGCTCCCCATAATCAATTCACCTGTTTCTGTCTGCAGGGGACCTACATTTGTCTTTACCAGTCTTTTCCTTTTCACATATCTATAAAAGCTTTTACAGTCCGTTTTTATGTTTCCTGCCAGTTTTCTCTCATAATCTTTTTTCCCCTTCCTAATTAAGCCCTTTGTCCTCCTCTGCTGAACTCTGAATTTCTCCCAGTCCTCAGGTGATCCACTTTCTCCGGCTAATTTGTATGCTTCTTCTTTGGAATTGATACTATCCCTAATTTCTCTTGTCAGCCACGGGTGCACTACCTTCCTTGATTTATTTTTTTCCAAACTGGGATGAACATTTGTTGTAGTTCATCCATGCAACCTTTAAATGCTTGCCATTGCATATCCACCGTCAGTGAGATCATTTAAATGCTTTTAAATGCTTGCCATTGCATATCACCTTTAGTGAGATCATTGGCCTTGTGCTAACACGGAGGTGTAGCAGCCTGTCACTGTTATACTGCCTGGTGCTCACAGCTTCACGATCACCTTCATTAACACTGACTTGCGTTGTCCTGGGGCAGCAAGATAATAGAGATTACAATTGGGTGGCAGGGTGGAGATACGTCTCTACCACAGGAGGTGTAGGGCTCTCCCTCCCTCCGCTAGCCTGCAGGTCACCCTGGGACAAGGTGGAGCACCTGCTTAGCCCCCGATCAGGGTCATGTGAAGCCATGGGAGCAGGTGGTGGATGGTCGTACGAACAGCCGGTGCACATCACTAGTCCTGGTTATGTGACCACTGACACCAGACAGACAATCTCTGTAGAGTATTGATAATGGCTGGGGTCACCCGTCTTGTAAAGACACTGCCCAGAAGAAGGCAACGGCAAACCACTTCTGTAGAAAAATTTGCCAAGAACAATCATGTTTAAAAGACCGCGATGGCCCACGTCATCTGACATGGCACATAACGAACGAGCAACAAGTTACAATAAAAAGTAAGATTAAATGGTATGAGAGAGAATCATTGAGGAAGTGTGGATGGGTTGGGTTCAGTGTCCGCTCAGAAATCTGACAGCAGAGGGGAAGAAACTGTTCCTGAAACATTGAGTGTGTGTCTTCAGGCTCCTGTACCTCCTCCCTGATGGTAGCAACGAGAAGAGGGCATGTCCTGGGTGGTGGGGTCCCTAGTGCTAGATACCAATTTCTTAAGTCATCACCTGTTGAAGATGCCCTCGATGGTTAAAGAACTGTGTCCATGATGGAAATGGCTGAGTCTACAAAGCTCTTGTGATCCTGTGTATTGGAGACTCTGTACCAAACAGTGATGCAACTCGTAAGAATGCTGTCTGCCTTGTATCTGTAGAAATAGTCAGAATGCACTCCCATGTATCTATAGAAATAGTCAGAATGCCCTCCGCTGTCCATCTGTAGAAAGATGCTAGCCTAGCACCTTACCCAAGACAGTAGATGTTGGTTTTCCACTGATTGGGAGAACTGACCATAATGTCATTGTATGATTGGGACAACTGACCGTGACGTCATTGTACGATTGGGACAACTGACCATGATGTCATTATGCAATTGAGACAACTGATTGTGATGTCATTGTACGATTGGGACAACTGACTGTGACGTCATTGTATGATTGGGACAACTGACCATGATGTCATTATATGACGCACCATAAACAAGCAGAGGTTTGGCCACCATTCCAGCTATTTAACTCTTTATTTATTTTATTGTTTTATTTATTACGAGATACAGTGTGGAATATGTCCTTCCGGCCCTTAGCCGTACTGACCAGCAACACCCAACAACCCCGTGATTTAACCCTCGCCTAATCACGGGACAATTTACGAGGACCAGATAACTTAAGCGGTACTTCTTTGGACTGTGTGAGGAAACCCCCTCACACAGGGGGTTCCACAGGGTGGATGTACACTACGGGGAACTCTGACACCCCAAGCTGTAATAGCGATGCGCTGCTGAGGTGCCCATCTTGTATTGGAGTTGCCCGTGTAAACGCGGCCGACACGGTGACAAGGCACGTTACCCTGCAACTGGCACAGTTCAATTCCAAGAGTGGTGCGTGTCTGGACTGCTCTGCCGGGGCTGGTGGGTGAGGTGGATGTGGGAGGGGCATTGAGACAGGAGTGTGAAGGTGCAAAGAGTGGAGGGGATATGGACCATGCAGAGGGAAAAAGAGAACTGACAAGCAATCTGCAAAAAAAAAATAGAAAAGAAATAATAATACTAAATAAACAAGCAGTAAATATTGAGAACATGAGATGAAGAGTCCATGTGAGTCCATTGGTTGTGGGAACATTTTAATGATGGTGCAAGTGAAGTTGAGTGAAGTTATCCCCTCTGGTTCAAGAGTCTGATGGTTGAGGGGTGATAACTGTTCCTGAACCTGGTGGTGTGGGTCCTGATGGTTGAGGGGTGATAACTGTTCCTGAACCTGGTGGTGTGGGACCTGATGGTTGAGGGGTGATAACTGTTCCTGAACCTGGTGGTGTGGACCTGATGGTTGAGGGGTGATAACTGTTCCTGAACCTGGTGGTGTGGGACCTGATGGTTGAGGGGCGATAACTGTCCCTGAACCTGGTGGTGTGGGACCTGATGGTTGAGGGGTGATAACTGTTCCTGAACCTGGTGGTGTGGGACCTGATGGTTGAGAGGTGATAACTGTTCCTGAACCTGGTGGTGTGGGTCCTGATGGTTGAGGGGTGATAACTGTTCCTGAACCTGGTTGTGTGGGACCTGATGGTTGAGGGATGATAACTGTTCCTGAACCTGGTGGTGTGGGACCTGATGGTTGAGGGGTGATAACTGTTCCTGAACCTGGTGGTGTGGGACCTGATGGTTGAGGGGTGATAACTGTTCCTGACCCTGGTGGTGTGGGACCTGATGGTTGAGGGGTGATAACTGTTCCTGACCCTGGTGGTGCGGGACCTGATGGTTGAGGGGTGATAACTGTTCCTGAACCTGGTGGTGTGGGACCTGATGGTTGAGGGGTGATAACTGTTCCTGAACCTGGTGGTGTGGGACCTGATGGTTGAGGGGTGATAACTGTTCCTGAACCTGGTGGTGCGGGACCTGATGGTTGAGGGGTGATAACTGTTCCTGAACCTGGTGGTGCGGGACCTGATGGTTGAGGGGTGATAACTGTTCCTGAACCTGGTGGTGCGGGACCTGATGGTTGAGGGGTGATAACTGTTCCTGAACCTGGTTGTGTGGGACCTGATGGTTGAGGGATGATAACTGTTCCTGAACCTGGTGGTGTGGGACCTGATGGTTGAGGGGTGATAACTGTTCCTGAACCTGGTGGTGTGGGACCTGATGGTTGAGGGGTGATAACTGTTCCTGACCCTGGTGGTGTGGGACCTGATGGTTGAGGGGTGATAACTGTTCCTGACCCTGGTGGTGCGGGACCTGATGGTTGAGGGGTGATAACTGTTCCTGAACCTGGTGGTGTGGGACCTGATGGTTGAGGGGTGATAACTGTTCCTGAACCTGGTGGTGTGGGACCTGATGGTTGAGGGGTGATAACTGTTCCTGAACCTGGTGGTGCGGGACCTGATGGTTGAGGGGTGATAACTGTTCCTGAACCTGGTGGTGCGGGACCTGATGGTTGAGGGGTGATAACTGTTCCTGAACCTGGTGGTGCGGGACCTGATGGTTGAGGGGTGATAACTGTTCCTGAACCTGGTGATGTGGGACTTGATGATTGAGGGGTGATAACTGTTCCTGAACCTGGTGGTGCGGGACCTGATGGTTGAGGGGTGATAACTGTTCCTGAACCTGGTGGTTGAGAGGTGATAACTGTTCCTGAACCTGGTGCTGTGGATCCTTTGCGTCGATGATCATCACAGTCTGGGGATGTGCTGGGAGGAGCCAGCAAGAGTCGCCGTGCTTCTGGCAGCAACACAGCAAGCCAGCAATCACTAGCTGGTATGTCTTTGGAATGTGGGAGGAAATCAGGACACCCGAGGGGAACCGGTACAATCATGGGGAGAACCTGCAAACTCCTTATAGGCAGCGGCAGGAATGGAACACCAGTCAGCTATGGCTGGTCCTGTAACAGTGACTGCACTAGTCCCCATCTCCACTAACAACTCTATGGTGACAGTCTTTGCACCTTCTGTATAAACAGCTTTGTTATTTACGGACCATGCTTGCCTACGGGCGCTCAGCTGCGATAAGATTGCAGAGCGAGTACCGAGGCTGTGTCTGTCTCTGGGTGTGTGCAGAGTGCTGGGCGGGTGGGGTGGGGTGGGAGTGGAAGTGGGTGGGGTTCCCACTGCTGTCAGGAATGACCACAGCTGGAAGAACCATTGGCATTGCGGCCACTGTAGAGCTGAGTCTGCTGTCCAAGGGCAGAGTCTCCGGGGACGCGATGAACGAACACATTCGAAGCACGAGGGATTCTACAGACGCTGGAAATCTCGAGCAGCAGGCACAGAATTCTGGGAAGAGCCAGGTGCATCCACCCAGGGCAGATGTGACTAATACGAGGGGGTATAATTTTGAGGTGATTGGTGGAGAGTATGTGGGGGCGGTGTCAGAGGTGAGTTCTTTACACAGAGAGTGGTGGGTGTGTGCAACGCCCTGCTGGGGCGCTGATAGAAGTCGATTCATCAGGGACGTTTAAGGGACCCTTGTACAGGAACACGGATAAAAGAGAAATGGAGGGTTATGTGGGAGGGAGGGTTCAGTTGATCCTGGGGTAGGTTAAAGGGTTGGCACATCATTGTGGGCCGAAGGGCCTGTACTGTGCTGTGCTATTCTAACTCAGCAGGTCAGGCAGCATCTATGGAGAGGAGTAAACAGTCAACGTTCAGATTGAGACCCTTCATCAGGGCTGGAACGGAAGGGGGCAGAAGCCAGAATTAGAAGGTGGGGGTTGAGACAAGCTGACAGGTGAAAGGTGAGACCAGGTGAGGGGGAAGTGGGTGCAGGGGGAGGAGGGGATGAGGTGTGCCTGGCAGATGAAAGGTGAGACCAGGTGAGGGGGAAGTGGGTGCAGGGGGAGGAGGGGATGAGGTGTGCCTGGCAGGTGAAAGGTGAGACCAGGTGAGGGGGAAGTGGGTGCAGGGGGAGGAGGGGATGAGGTGAGGAGCTGACAGGTGATAGGTGAGACCAGGTGAGGGGGAAGGTGAGTGGGTGCAGGGGGAGGGGATGAGGTGAGGAGCTGGCAGGTGAAAGGTGAGACCAGGTGAGGGGGAAGGTGGGTAGGGGAGAGGGGATGAGGTGAGAAGCTGGGTGGTGACAGGTGAGACCAGGTGAGGGAGAAGGTGGGTGGGTAGGGGAGGAGGGGATGAGGTGAGGAGCTGGGTGGTGATAGGTGAGACCAGGTGAGGGGGAAGTAGGGTGGGTGGTGGAGAGGGGATGAGGTGAGGAGCTGGGTGGTGACAGGTGAGACCAGGTGAGGGGGAAGGTGGGTGGGTAGGGGAGGAGATGACGTGAGGAGCTGGGTGGTGATAGGTGAGACCAGGTGAGGGGGAAGTTGGGTGAGTGGGGGAGGAGGGGATGAGGTGAGGAGCTGACAGGTGATAGGTGAGACCAGGTGAGGGGGAAGGTGAGTGGATGCAGGGGGAGGGGATGAGGTGAGGAGCTGGCAGGTGAAAGGTGAGACCAGGTGAGGGGGAAGATGGGTGGGTAGGGGAGGAGGGGATGATGTGAGGAGCTGGCAGGTGAAAGGTGAGACCAGGTGAGGGGGAAGGTGGGTGGGTAGGGGAGGAGATGAGGTGAGGAGCTGGGTGGTGATAGGTGAGACCAGGTGAGGGGGAAGTTGGGTGAGTGGGGGAGGAGGGGATGAGGTGAGGAGCTGGCTGGTGATAGGTGAGACCAGGTGAGGGGGAAGGTGGGTGGGTGGGGGAGAGGGGATGAGGTGAGAAGCTGGGGGGTGACAGGTGGAAGAGGAAAAGGGCTGGAGAAGAAGGACTCTGACAGGAGAGGAGAGAAAGGGAGAAAGGGAAGTGGGGAGGAGGGGAACCAGAGGGAGGTGACGGGCTGGTGGGGAGAAGAAAGGGGGTGAGAGGGGAACCACAATGGGGAATGGAAAAAGAGAGAAGGGGGAGGGCAGAGAAGAAATCGATGTTCATCCTGTCAGTTTGGAGGCTACCCAGATGGAATATGCATTCACTAAGGAGGCAGGGAGCCTGATCCCCACACTGTCTACACCATCAACCATACCATAGACTAATTCCTCTCCCCGATACTTTCCCCATTGTTGGGTATGTTACAGACATTCTACCCTCACACACAACCCCGCCCCCATCCAAGTTATTGACATAGGTCCGCAGTCTCTGAGCCTTTGTAGAACTCAGCCGCAAACAACCCGTTCATTCACTGTTAGCTCAGTCCACTCAGCACTTACACCCAGTCTCACGCATGGTTTGATAATCTTTTGTCTGACATTTTATCAAAGGCTTCCTGAAGGTCCAAGTACATTGCATCATCATGCACCGTGCTGCTAGGCTCAGCCACAAAATCCCCCCAACAGATTCGTCACGTGTGACTTCTCGTTCACAACTCTGACTTGGCCCCACCCAGTCTATTACTGTCCAACTAGACTTTGACCTCAATCTACCTCGCTGTGATCTTGCACCTTATCGTCTACCAGTTCTTTGCTGCACAGTAGTGTTGTGGCTAACACAAAGACAAGAGGCAAGGGTCAGGCTGGTTCTGCTCACTGCTCTGTGATGTTTACTGCTTTGGGCTGACCTGAGGCTGGGCCTGCAGCCTGCTCCAGGCTCCACGACGTTTACTTGGCTCTCCGCTGAACTGAAGCTGGACCTGCGGCCTACTCCAGGCTCCACGATGTTTACTTGACTCTGCTGAACTGAGGCTGAACCTGGGCCTCGGGCTCCATGTCTCTGGACACACTTTTGTTCTGAATGCTATTTGCTTACTTCTATTGTTTGTACGATTTGTTTTTTCTCTCTGCTCGTCGGGTGTTTGACGACCTTTCTCTTACGGGTTCTTTGGGGCTGCTTTGTTTTGTGGCTGCCTGTAAGGAGATGAGTCTCAAGGTTTTATATGGGGTGATTGATGAGTTCGTGGCCTAAGGTAGAAGGAGTCAATTTTAGAAAACCTAGCACATTTATTTTTCCTACATTTACACACTTAGTCCAGCGGTCGTGGAGCGTACGGATCCCTTCTTTGTAGAAGTGGTCCACAGCAGGGGTGATTGATTAGTTTGTGGCCTAGGGTAGAAGGAGATGAGTTATTAACTTCAAACTTTCTGCATTTTCACTCAAAGAGTTGGACTGCCCGTGCATGTAATGAGAGCAGTATAACTCATCTTCTACCTAAGGCCATGATCTTATCAATCACCCCTCATATAGTATATTTATTTTAATAATAAATGTTCTTTGAACTTTGAACACTTCACAGCCCAGTTCAATTCACCTAAGCAACCCAGGTTCAATTCCCACCACTGCCTTGAAGGAGTTTGTACATTCTCCCTGTGACCACAAGGGTTTCCTCCGGGTGCTCCAGTTTCCTCCAACAGTCCAAAGACGTACGGGTTAGGGTTAGTGAATTGTGGACATATTTACGTTGCTGCTGGAAGATGATGTTAGTCATTGATGCAAATCGACACATTTCAATGTATGTTTCAACGTTTCCATAGATCACAGAACACAGAAATCTACAGCACATTACAGACCATTCAGCGCACAATGTTATGTTCCACTCTAAAAACAGCCTAGAATTTCCCTCTATTTTTCTAAGCTCCGTGTACCTATCTCAGAGTCTCTACAAAGACCCTATTGTATCCACTTCTACCACCATCACTGGCAGTGTATTCCACACACCCACCACTCTCTGTGTGAAAAACATACCTCTGACATCCCCCCTTGCACCTACTTCCAAGCACCTTAAAACTGTGCCCTCTCGTGTTAGCCATTTCAGCCCTGGGAAAAAGCCTCTGGCTATCCACACGATCAATGTCCCTCAAAATCTCTATTCAAAGTTCGAAGTAAATTTATTTTCAAAGTACATATATTGTATGTCACCACATACAACCCTGAGATTTGTTTTCTTGTGGGCATTCACAGTAACTACAAGAACCACAATATAATTGAAAGACCACATGCAATACTATAGACAACCAGCAAAAATGCAAAAAAAAACAGTATACAGCAAATTCAAAAAGGAGGGGGAAAAAAATAAATAAATAAGCAATAAATATTGAGAACATGAGATGAAAAGTCCTTGAAAGCGAGTCCATTGTTTGTGGTAACATTTGAGTGATGGGGCCAGCGAGGTTCAGTGAAGTTATTCCCTCTGGTTCAGAAGCCTGATGGTTGAGGGGTGATAACTGTTCCTGAACCTGGTGGTGTGGGACCTGATGGTTGAGGGGTGATAACTGTTCCTGAACCTGGTGGTGTGGGTCCTGATGGTTGAGGGGTGATAACTGTTCCTGAACCCGGTGGTGTGGGACCTGATGTTTGAGGGGTGATAACTGTTCCTGAACCTGGTGGTGTGGGACCTGATGGTTGAGGGGTGATAACTGTTCCTGAACCTGGTGGTGTGGGACCTGATGGTTGAGGGGTGATAACTGTTCCTGAACCTGGTGGTGTGGGTCCTGATGGTTGAGGGGTGATAACTGTTCCTGAACCCGGTGGTGTGGGACCTGATGTTTGAGGGGTGATAACTGTTCCTGAACCTGGTGGTGTGGGACCTCATGGTTGAGGGGTGATAACTGTTCCTGAACCTGGTGGTGTGGGACCTGATGGTTGAGGGGTGATAACTGTTCCTGAACCTGGTGGTGTGGGTCCTGATGGTTGAGGGGTGATAACTGTTCCTGACCCTGGTGGAGTGGGACCTGATGGTTGAGGGGTGATAACTGTTCCTGACCCTGGTGGAGTGGGACCTGATGGTTGAGGGGTGATAACTGTTCCTGAACCTGGTGGTGTGCGACCTGATGGTTGAGGGGTGATAACTGTTCCTGACCCTGGTGGAGTGGGACCTGATGGTTGAGGGGTGATAACTGTTCCTGACCCTGGTGGAGTGGGACCTGATGGTTGAGGGGTGGTAACTGTTCCTGACCCTGGTGGTGTGGGACCTGATGGTTGAGGGGTGATAACTGTTCCTGACCCTGGTGGTGTGGGACCTGATGGTTGAGGGGTGATAACTGTTCCTGAACCTGGTGGTGTGGGACCTGATGGTTGAGGGGTGATAACTGTTCCTGACCCTGGTGGTGTGGGACCTGATGGTTGAGGGGTGATAACTGTTCCTGACCCTGGTGGTGTGGGACCTGATGGTTGAGGGGCGATAACTGTTCCTGACCCTGGTGGTGTGGGACCTGATGGTTGAGGGGCGATAACTGTTCCTGAACCTGGTGCTGTGGGACCTGATGGTTGAGGGGCGATAACTGTTCCTGAACCTGGTGGTGTGAGACCTGATGGTTGAGGGGTGATAACTGTTCCTGAACCTGGTGGTGTGGGACCTGATGGTTGAGGGGTGATAACTGTTCCTGAACCTGGTGGTGTGGGACCTGATGGTTGAGGGGTGATAACTGTTCCTGAACCCGGTGATGTGGGACCTGATGGTTGAGGGGTGATAACTGTTCCTGAACCCGGTGGTGTGGGACCTGATGGTTGAGGGGTGATAACTGTTCCTGACCCTGGTGGAGTGGGACCTGATGGTTGAGGGGTGATAACTGTTCCTGAACCTGGTGGTGTGGGACCTGATGGTTGAGGGGTGATAACTGTTCCTGAACCTGGTGGTGTGGGACCTGATGGTTGAGGGGTGATAACTGTTCCTGAACCTGGTGGTGTGGGTCCTGATGGTTGAGGGGTGATAACTGTTCCTGACCCTGGTGGAGTGGGACCTGATGGTTGAGGGGTGATTACTGTTCCTGAACCTGGTGGTGTGGGACCTGATGGTTGAGGGGTGATAACTGTTCCTGAACCTGGTGGTGTGGGACCTGATGGTTGAGGGGTGATAACTGTTCCTGAACCTGGTGGTGTGGGTCCTGATGGTTGAGGGGTGATAACTGTTCCTGACCCTGGTGGAGTGGGACCTGATGGTTGAGGGGTGGTAACTGTTCCTGACCCTGGTGGTGTGGGACCTGATGGTTGAGGGGTGATAACTGTTCCTGACCCTGGTGGTGTGGGACCTGATGGTTGAGGGGTGATAACTGTTCCTGAACCTGGTGGTGTGGGACCTGATGGTTGAGGGGTGATAACTGTTCCTGACCCTGGTGCTGTGGGACCTGATGGTTGAGGGGTGATAACTGTTCCTGACCCTGGTGGTGTGGGACCTGATGGTTGAGGGGTGATAACTGTTCCTGACCCTGGTGCTGTGGGACCTGATGGTTGAGGGGTGATAACTGTTCCTGAACCTGGTGCTGTGGGATCTGATGGTTGAGGGGTATTAACTGTTCCTGAACCTGGTGGTGTGGGACCTGATGGTTGAGGGGTGATAACTGTTCCTGAACCCGGTGGTGTGGGACCTGATGGTTGAGGGGTGATAACTGTTCCTGACCCTGGTAGAGTGGGACCTGATGGTTGAGGGGTGATAACTGTTCCTGAACCTGGTGGTGTGGGACCTGATGGTTGAGGGGTGATAACTGTTCCTGAACCTGGTGGTGTGGGACCTGATGGCTGAGGGGTGATAACTGTTCCTGAACCTGGTGGTGTGGGACCTGATGGTTGAGGGGCGATAACTGTTCCTGACCCTGGTGGTGTGGGACCTGATGGTTGAGGGGCGATAACTGTTCCTGAACCTGGTGGTGTGGGACCTGATGGTTGAGGGGTGATAACTGTTCCTGAACCTGGTGGTGTGGGTCCTGATGGTTGAGGGGTGATAACTGTTCCTGACCCTGGTGGTGTGGGTCCTGATGGCTGAGGGGTGATAACTGTTCCTGACCCTGGTGGTGTGGGTCCTGATGGTTGAGGGGTGATAACTGTTCCTGACCCTGGTGGCGTGGGTCCTGATGGTTGAGGGGCGATAACTGTTCCTGAACCTGGTGGTGTGGGACCTGATGGTTGAGGGGTGATAACTGTTCCTGACCCTGGTGGCGTGGGTCCTGATGGTTGAGGGGTGATAACTGTTCCTGACCCTGGTGGCGTGGGTCCTGATGGTTGTGGGGTGATAACTGTTCCTGAACCTGGTGGTGTGGGACCTGATGGTTGAGGGGTGATAACTGTTCCTGAACCTGGTGGTGTGGGACCTGATGGTTGAGGGGCGATAACTGTTCCTGAACCTGGTGGTGTGGGACCTGATGGTTGAGGGGCGATAACTGTTCCTGAACCTGGTGGTGTGGGACCTGATGGTTGTGGGGTGATAACTGTTCCTGAACCTGGTGGTGTGGGGCCTGATGGTTGAGGGGTGATAACTGTTCCTGAACCTGGTGGTGTGGGTCCTGATGGTTGAGGGGTGATAACTGTTCCTGAACCTGGTGGTGTGGGACCTGATGGTTGAGGGGTGATAACTGTTCCTGAACCTGGTGGTGTGGGACCTGATGGTTGAGGGGTGATAACTGTTCCTGAACCTGGTGGTGTGGGTCCTGATGGTTGAGGGGTGATAACTGTTCCTGAACCTGGTGGTGTGGGACCTGATGGTTGAGGGGTGATAACTGTTCCTGAACCTGGTGCTGTGGGACCTGATGGTTGAGGGGTGATAACTGTTCCTGAACCTGGTGGTGTGGGACCTGATGGTTGAGGGGTGATAACTGTTCCTGAACCTGGTGGTGTGGGACCTGATGGTTGAGGGGTGATAACTGTTCCTGAACCTGGTGGTGTGGGACCTGATGGTTGAGGGGTGATAACTGTTCCTGAACCTGGTGGTGTGGGACCTGATGGTTGAGGGGTGATAACTGTTCCTGAACCTGGTGGTGTGGGACCTGATGGTTGAGGGGTGATAACTGTTCCTGAACCTGGTGGTGTGGGACCTGATGGTTGAGGGGTGATAACTGTTCCTGAACCTGGTGGTGTGCGTCCTGATAGTTGAGGTGTAATAACTGTTCCTGAACCTGGTGGTGTGGGACCTGATGGTTGAGGGGTGATAACTGTTCCTGAACCTGCTGGTGCGGGACCTGATGGTTGAGGGGTGATAACTGTTCCTGAACCTGGTGGTGTGGGACCTGATGGTTGAGGGGTGATAACTGTTCCTGAACCTGCTGGTGCGGGACCTGATGGTTGAGGGGTGATAACTGTTCCTGAACCTGGTGGTGTGGGACCTGAGGCTCCTGTACCTTCTTCCCAATGGCAGCAGTGAGAAGAGACCTGGGTGGTGGGGGTCCCTGATGATGGATGCTGCTTTCCTGTGACAACGCTCCGTGTAAATGTGCTCGATTGTGGGGGCGCTTTGTCTGTGATGGACTGGGCTGCATTCATTACTTTTTGTAGGAGTTTCCATTCAAGGGCTTTGGTGTTTCCATACCAGACTGTGATGCAGCCTGTCAGTCTGCTCTCCACCACACATCTAAAGAAGTTTATCAAAATTTTAGATGACATGACAAATTCATATTACAAATAAGACATAGGAGCAGAATTAGGCCATTCAGCCCATTGAGTCTGCTCTGCCATTTCATCATGGCTGATCCCGGATCCCATTAAACCCCAAACACCTGCCCTCTCACCGTATCCCTTAATGCCCCAACCAATCTGTAATCTATGAACTTCTGTTTAAAAAATACCCATGGACTTGGACTCCACAGCAGTCTGTGGCAGAGTATTCCACAGATTCACCACTCTTTAGCTAATAAAATTATTCCTTCCTTCTGTTCTAAAAGGTTTCCCCTCAAATTTGAGGCTGTGCCCTGCAGTTCTGGATACCCCCACCATAGGAAACATCCTCTCCACATCCACCCTATCTGGTCCTTTCAACATTTTGTAGGTTTCAGTGAGACCCCCACACATTCTTCTGAACTCCAGTGAGTTCAGGCCCAAAGCTGCCAAACACTCTTCTTATGTTAACCCCTTCATTCCCAGAATCATTCTCGTGAACCTTGTCTGGATTCCCTCCAATGACAATACGTGCTTTCGGAGTTAAGGACTGTACTCCAAAACTGTTGACAAGACTCAAGGTGCGGCCTGGACTGTTCTTTTTATTTTCTAGAACTTTTTTTTCTCGCTGGCCTGCTCTTGGATTCTATTCCCTTCCATAATCCACATTTTGGTCCTTCCTTGCTGAATTCAGACATTTTCCTCATCTGCAAATCTGTTACTCTTTCTTAAGCAACATCAGAATCCTTTTCCTTGATAAGAGACATAGATTGTGTGGCAGCTGGAGACCTTTCCCTGGGTAGAAATGGCCAACGTGCAGGGGCGTATTTGAAGGTGATTGGAGGAAAGTACAAGTGCAGTGTCAGAGAGTGCTGAGTGTGTGGATTGTGGAATGTGTGGAGTGTCGGAGTGCTGAGTGTGTGGATTGTGAAGAGTCAGAGTACTGAGTGTGTGGATTGTGGAGTGTCAGAGTGCTGAGTGTGTGGATTGTGGAGTGTCAGAGTGCTGAGTGTGTGGATTGTGGAGTATGTGGAGTGTCAGAGTGCTGAGTGTGTGGATCCTGGAGTGTGTGGAGTGTCAGAGTACTGAGTGTGTGGATTGTGGAGTGTGTGGAGTGTCACAGTGCTGAGTGTGTGGATTCTGGAGTTTGTGGAGTGTCAGAGTGCTGAGTGTGTGTGGATTGTGGAGTGTCACAGTGCTGAGTGAGTGGATTGTGAGTGTGTGGAGTGTCACAGTGCTGAGTGTGTGGATTGTGGAGTGTGTGGGGTGTCGGAGTGCTGAGTGTGTGGATCTTGTGGAGTGTCACAGTGCTGAGTGTGTGGATGGTGAGTGTGTGGAGTGTCAGAGTACTGAGTGTGTGGATTGTGGAGTGTGTGGAGTGTCACAGTGCTGAGTGCGTGGATTGTGGAGTGTGTGGGGTGTCGGAGTGCTGAGTGTGTGGATTGTGGAGTGTCACAGTGCTGAGTGTGTGGATGGTGGAGTGTGTGGAGTGTCAGAGTACTGAGTGTGTGGATTGTGGAGTGTCACAGTGCTGAGTGTGTGGAGTGTCACAAGTGCTGAGTGTGTGATTGTGGAGTGTGTGGGGTGTCGGAGTGCTGAGTGTGTGATTGTGGAGTGTCACAGTGCTGAGTGTGTGGATGGTGGAGTGTGTGGAGTGTCAGAGTACTGAGTGTGTGGATTGTGGAGTGTGTGGAGTGTCACAGTGCTGAGTGTGTGGATTGTGAGTGTGTGGAGTGTCAGAATACTGAGTGTGTGGATTGTGGAGTGTCACAGTGCTGAGTGTGTGGAGTGTCACAGTGCTGAGTGTGTGGATTGTGGAGTGTGTGGGGTGTCGGAGTGCTGAGTGTGTGGATTGTGGAGTGTCACAGTGCTGAGTGTGTGGATGGTGGAGTGTGTGAGTGTCAGAGTACTGAGTGTGTGGATTGTGGAGTGTCACAGTGCTGAGTGTGTGGAGTGTCACAGTGCTGAGTGTGTGGATGTGGAGTGTGTGGAGTGTCAGAGTACTGAGTGTATGGATTGTGGAGTGTGTGGAGTTTCACAGTGCTGAGTGTGTGGATGGTGGAGTGTGTGGAGTGTCAGAGTACTGAGTGTGTGGATTGTGGAGTGTGTGGAGTGTCACAGTGCTGAGTGTGTGGATTGTGGAGTGTCAGAGTGTACTGAGTGTGTGGATTGTATTCTTCAGGGGTGGTGGGAGAAGCAGTTACATTAAGAACATTTAAGAGACTCTTAGAGAGGCAAATGGATGAAAGAAAAAATTAAGTGCTATGTAGCAGGAGGAGGATACATTGACCTTATAACACTGTGGCCGAAGGGCCTGTAGTGTACAGTTATATGTTCTTATTTCTACTGCCGTTTTTAATTCATGGAGGGCAGACACTGGAGCCCTTCTGCTCCCTTTTATTGCAGGAGTATAAATTTATTAATTCCTTTAAAGTTTGTTGTTTGCCGTTTGCTCTCTTATCTTGAAATAAAATTCCCCGGCACGCTGCTGTGACTGAACTAAAGCTGAGCCACTGGAAAAGCTGTAACTGGGAAATATTACAGTTTCGATTCACACAGTGAGCCTCCAGGAGAGTTTTCACTCACCTGACCACGAAGTTTTGTACTTCTTCGACACAATAAATGATTAACTACGGTTTCAATTCCTAACCTCACCTACTTTACTGTAACACCTGGGATAGAATCAGGTCAATGTACAGAATCACATATTAACAATGGTAGCGCATTGCAACTCGCAGAACCCAGATTCAGAATCCTGTTATATATCACTGGCAAATGTTGCAAAATGTGTGGATTTGCAGCAACAGTTCAACACAGTGCATAACTAAACACTCTAAATTACTAAAAGAAATAGATATTAAAAATTAAATGAAATGAGTGTTTCAAGAAGAGAGGGAAAATACTGAGAAAGTATTTGTGAGTTTATTATTCATTCAGAAATCAGATAGTGGAGGGGGAAGAAGCTGTTACTGAATTATTGAATGTGTATCTTCAGGCTCCTCTACCTCCTTCCTGATGGTGGCAATGAGAAGAGGGCATGTCCTGGGTGATGGGGGCCCTGACTGATGGATGCTACCTTTTGGAGGCATTTGCCTTCTGAATATTCAATACGTGTCTATTCTAAAAGCCTCAGTACAAACAACAGAACTTCAGATTAGTTACAGTGTTGAAGGACAGCTCCATGAATTTATAACTAAGCAGAAGGTTTTATGTGTGTTGCTTGAATTCCAGCATCTGCAGAATCCTGCTGCTTGAGGTTAAGTGGCAAACAGGTTTGAGCTGAACTGGGCCGTAAGCGACAGAGATATGTCTTTAACAATATGCTAACAGCAGGAAGATCCATCTAGTCCTACCACAAACTGAGGGGTTCGAAGCCCCTGATCTGTTGTCTTACATGATGGAGTCTGAATGAGACAGAATCACAACGTCCACACCCAATGACAGGTTTCATGAGCCGCAAATATCACTTGACTTTGCAGAAGACTGGCTCCCATTTTAGTTTATCCATAATTCCCCCTCATACCTGCTGATACCATGAACACAAGAGATTCTGCAGATGCTGGAAGTCCAGAGTAACACACACAAAACAGTTTAGGAATTTGGCAAGTCAGGCAGCATCTGTGGAGGGGGAATAAATAATCAATGTTTGGGCCAAGATGTGAGGATCAGTGTGTGTGTGTCTGTGTGTGAATGTGTATCTGTGCGTGTGTGTGTGCGTGTGTGTGTGTGTGTGTGTGTGTGTGTGTGTGTGTGTGTGTGTATCTGTGCGTGTGTGTGTGTGTGCGTGTGTGTGTGCGTGTGTGTGTGTGCGTGTGTGTGTCTGTTGCTACGTCTACACTACGCCGGATAATTTTGAAAACGCCGGTTTCGAGTAAAAGCAACAGGCGTACACACTAAGCGTTTTTCAAAATATCTCTGTCCACACTAACATGGATATTTGGGCGAACCTCCTCTACTGGGCACGCGCAGGACACACAGAAAACAAGCGAAGAGGAAACAGTATACTTAGTGCGCGTTTGTCCAGTTACAGAGTAGAAAAACTTAAAGAATTGCTCTTGGCTCTCGAGCAGGAGACTTAAAACAAAAAAAACAAATACTGGAGCGACACACATCAAAGTTGCTGGTGAACGCAGCAGGCCAGGCAGCATCTCTAGGAAGAGGTACAGTCGACGTTCTGGGCTGAGACCCTTCATCAGGATACTGGAGTGTATGGAGGCAACTGACAGGGAGTTCAGGGACAGTATGACCCGGGTAATGACGAACATTGAAAAACTGATTAACTCTGTTGCATTAATAAAGCACCTTGTTAAACGTATAAAACATGTCTGCATCAGTGTTATCTTGTATTTCCACACAATGTTACATTACGCTGTTACACATCTACTGTCAGAGAAGTACTTGCATAAATAGGTAAACCACCTTCACACAAGCAAGGACAGAAAACAGAGCAAAGTGAGTATACGTATTTATTCAGTAAGCTGTGGGTCAAAGTGTTTGGTGAGTACATTTCTAACTCTTCTGGCTTCAGTCTCGTTGCCGTCTGTTCTGAAATTGTTAGGTTGTGTGGGGAGTAGCGTTCAAGAAAACAACGAAATGCTGTGCTGCCCGCCATCTGTTCCGGCACGTCATGACAGCATTTTTAAATAGTCAAAAAAGCTCACTTTACAATTTAAAAATGTAAACACGAGGAATTCTGCAGATGCTGGAAATTCAAGCAACACATATCAAACTTGCTGGTGAACGCAGCAGGCCAGGCAGCATCAGTCTTCACTGAGGAAGACATCAGCAGTATACCGGACACTCAAGGGTGGCAGGGAAGAGAAGTGTGCGCAGTCACAATTACGACAGAGAAAGTACTCAGGAAGCTGAATAGTCTAAAGGTAGATAAATCTCCCGGACCAGATGGAATGCACCCGCGTGTTCTGAAGGAAGTAGCTGTGGAGATTGCGGAGGCATTAGCGATGATCTTTCAAAAGTCGATAGATTCTGGCATGGTTCCGGAGGAATGGAAGATTGCAAATGTCACTCTGCTATTTAAGAAGGGGGCAAGGAAGCAAAAAGGAAATTATAGACCTGTTAGCTTGACATCAGTGGTTGGGAAGTTCTTGGAGTTGATTGTCAAGGATGAGGTTACAGAGTACCTGGAGGCATATGACAAGATAGGCAGAACTCAGCATGGATTCCTTAAAGGAAAATCCTGCCTGACAAACCTATTACAATTTTTTGAGGAAATTACCAGTAGGCTAGACAAGGGAGATGCAGTGGATGTTGTATATTTGGATTTTCAGGAGGCCTTTGACAAGGTGCCACACATGAGGCTACTTAACAAGATAAGAGCCCATGGAATTACGGGAAAGTTACATATGTGGATAGAGCATTGGCTGATTGGCAGGAAACAGAGAGTGGGAATAAAGGGATCCTATTCTGGTTGGCTGCTGGTTACCAGTGGTGTTCCATAGGGGTCCGTGTTGGGGCCGCTTCTTTTTACATTGTACATCAACGATTTGGATTATGGAATAGATGGCTTTGTGGCTAAGTTTGCTGACGATACGAAGATAGGTGGAGGGGCCGGTAGTGCTGAGGAAACGGAGAGTCTGCAGAGAGACTTGGATAGATTGGAAGAATGGGCAGAGAAGTGGGAAATGAAGTATAATGTTGGAAAGTGTATGGTTATGCACTTTGGCAGAAAAAATAAACGGGCAGACTACTATTTAAATGGGGAAAGAATTCAAAGTTCTGAGACTTGGGAGTCCTCGTCCCTTAAAGTTAACCTCCAGGCTGAGTCAGTGGTGAAGAAGGCGAATGTAATGTTGGCATTCATTTCTAGAGGAATAGAGTATAGGAGCAGGGGTGTGATGTTGAGACTCTATAAGGCGCTGGTGAGACCTCACTTGGAGTACTGTGGGCAGTTTTGGTCTCCTTATTTAAGAAAGGATGTGCTAACATTGGAGAGGGTACAGAGAAGATTCACTAGAATGATTCCGGGAATGAGAGGGTTAACATATGAGGAACATTTGTCCGCTCTTGGACTATATTCCTTGGAGTTTAGAAGAATGAGGGGAGACCTCATAGAAACATTTCGAATGTTGAAAGGCATGGACAGAGTGGATGTGGCAAAGTTGTTTCCCATGATGGGGGAGTCTAGTACGAGAGGGCATGACTTCAGGATTGAAGGGCGCCCATTCAGAACAGAGATGCGAAGAAATTTTTTTAGTCAGAGGGTGGTGAATCTATGGAATTTGTTGCCACGGACGGCAGTGGAGGCCAAGTCATTGGGTGTATTTAAGGCAGAGATTGATAGGTATCTGAGTAGCCAGGGCATCAAAGGTTATGGTGAGAAGGCGGGGAGTGGGGCTAAATGGGAGAATGGATCAGCTCATGATAAAATGGCGGAGCAGACTCGATGGGCCGAATGGCCGACTTCTGCTCCTTTGTCTTGTGATCTCTAGGAAGATGTCGACTGTACCTCTTCCTAGAGATGCTGCCTGGCCTGCTGCGTTCACCAGCAACTTTGATGTGTGTAGCTTTACAATTTAACTCTCACGCTGTTCACACCGACTGAGCCTTATAACAGCCGTCCGGCAGTGCTTGTGCAGTACCAAGCAGAAGCAGGAAAGGCTTTGTTGTTGTGGTGTTGTTATGACAGCGTTTTTAAATCTCTCCGGTTACCCCATCCGCATTACGACGGATATTAGGCATTTCTGAAAATCCCCGTTTTCAGGGGATGAAAACGCCGCTTTAGTGTGGACAGAGGGTCAAAACGAAGAGAAAAAGCTTTGTTTTCAAAATTATCCGGCATAGTGTGGACGTTGTGTGTGTGTGTGTGTGTGTGTGTGTGTGTGTGTCTCTGTATGGTGTATGTGTGTGTGTGTGTCTGTCTGTCTGTATCTGTCTGTCTGTATCTGTGTGTCTGTATCTGTGTCTGTATATGTGTGTGTGTGTCGGGGTGTGTGTGCTCTCCGTGCCCCGTGCTCACTCCTACACCTCTCTTGCTGAACACGTTCCTGTGACGGGGGGTTGCTCCCCGTGTCTGCGCTCCGGCAGCGGGCTGCTCTTGGCGAGCTGTCCACCCCGCACGGGGGTGTTGTAGGCTGCAGCCTGTGCCGGCGGCTGCTCTCATTGTAACCCGGTGTGCCTGACTTACAGACAACGCAACTGTCGGAACACAGCCTACGGCGGACTGGTCCCGGTACAACCACATTTGTGACCTCATCAACTGCAGTGAGGATGGGTGAGTGGTCAGTCTGGGCCGACGGGTCCGGGGACAAAGGTGCTGCTGAGACAGGGCTGGGGCACGGTGAGGGTTCCGGCGGCACGGTGCTGGGTCCGGGGGGATACTGAGGGGTCCGAGGGCACAGTGAGGGTTCCGGGGACACGGTGAGGGGTCTGGGGGGATAGTGAGGGATCCGGGGGCACGGAGAGGGATCCGAGGACATGGTGCTGGGTCTGGAGGGCATGATGAGGGTTCCAGGGGCACAG
Organism: Mobula birostris; assembly: GCF_030028105.1. Lineage (NCBI taxonomy): Eukaryota > Metazoa > Chordata > Chondrichthyes > Myliobatiformes > Myliobatidae > Mobula > Mobula birostris. The sequence goes on along the minus strand of NC_092393.1, from coordinate 60,371,952 downwards.
TGAGGGTTCCGGGGACACGGTGAGGGGTCTGGGGGGCATGCTATGAGGTCTGGGGGATAGTGAGGGGTCTGGGGGCACAGTGAGGTATCTGGGGACACGAGAGGTCTGGGGGGCATGCCGTGAGGTCTGGGGGGCATGGTGAGGGGTCTGGGGGGATAGTGAGGGGTCTGGGGTCATGGCAAGGGACCCAGGGGACACAGTGAGGGGTCCAAGGGCATGATGCTGGGTCTGGGGGGGCATGGTGAGGGGTCCGGGGCCCAGTGTGGGATCTGGGGGGATAGTGAGGGGTCCAGGGGCCGGTGTGGGATCTGGGGGGATACTGAGGGGTCTGAGGTCGGTGTGGTGTCTGGTCCAGGAGCAGAGGATTGGGGCTGGGGGGACAGGGAGGGTGTATGTGGGGCTGAGGAAGATGGTGGAGGGAATTTTGCAGGGTGAGACTGTGTGTGGGGGTGGGGTTAGTGTCTGTAATTTGGTACAGACACTAACCCCACCGGCCCCTGGACACAGATCATTCTGTACACCAGTACTCTAAGAGAGAACAATAACAGAATGCGGAGTAGAGTGTTACAGATTGAGGGAAAGCACAGTGCAGGCAGTGAGGTGCGAGGGTCACCGTGAGGCGGAGTACAAGAACAGGGAGTCCTGGAGTTCGGATATAGGGGAGGTGGCTGCTGTGGTCTTTGGGGTGGGTGACCAGGGCTGGACGAAGCAGAGGACAGGACAATGGGTCACGGGGCAGGGGTGGGGTGGTGGTCACTGTGTCATCACCTCTGTCTAACCAACAACCAGACCCTTGTCAATTAAAGGTCGAGGGTCAGAGGTTGGTGGCCAATCATGTGGGTGCTGAAGAGGCAGTTGGAGGTCAGAAGTCCTATTGTGAATAGGTGAAGGATCAGGGGTCTGTGTGGGGGGGTCAGGGATTAGAGGTCTGTGGGGGGGGTCAGAGGTTAGAGGTCTGTGTGGGGGTCAGGGGTTAGAGGTCTGTGTGGAGGGGGCAAGGGTCAGTGTGGGGGTGTGAGGGGTCCCAGTCTGGTGGGTCAGGGGTCTCAATGTGCAGAGGATAGTGGTCTGTGCAGGTCAGAGATCAGGGTCACAGTGTTGGAGGGCGAGTGGAGGGAGTTCAGGCTGCTGGGTTGGACCGTGGCTGAGAGTGGACAATGCCACTCTTCCTAGTCCAGTTGTCATTTCGATCCTGATGATAACCTCCATCTCCAGACCCAAGGACGCAGTGAAAGCTCTGAAGAAACGGATGATGGGAAATCGTAACCACAAAGAGATCCGGCTGGCACTGGCAGTGAGTGTGGGAGTGTTTCTCCTCAACCCCCCACTGATCAAACCTCTCCCACCCCCCACTGTAAACACCCCCTCCCACCCCCTACTGATCACACCCCCTCCCACCCCCCCACTGTAAACACCCCCTCCCATCCCCCCACTGATCACACCCCCACCCCCCCCACTGTAAACACCCCCTCCCAACCCCCCACTGATCAAACCTCTCCCACCCCCCACTGTAAACACCCCATCCCACCCCCTACTGATCACACCCCCTCCCACCCCCCACTGTAAACACCCCCTCCCATCCCCCCACTGATCACACCCCCACCCCCCCCACTGTAAACACCCCCTCCCAACCCCCCACTGATCAAACCTCTCCCACCCCCCACTGTAAACACCCCATCCCACCCCCTACTGATCACACCCCCTCCCACCCCCCACTGTAAACACCCCCTCCCATCCCCCCACTGATCACACCCCCACCCCCCCCACTGTAAACACCCCCTCCCAACCCCCCACTGATCAAACCTCTCCCACCCCTCACTGTAAACACCCCATCCCACCCCCTACTGATCACACCCCCTCCCCACCCCCCACTGTAAACACCCCCTCCCATCCCCCCACTGATCACACCCCCACCCCCCCCACTGTAAACACCCCCTCCCAACCCCCACTGATCAAACCTCTCCCACCCCCACTGTAAACACCCCATCTCACCTCCTACTGATCACACCCCCACCCCCCCACTGATCAACCCCTCCCACCCCCCACTGTAAACACCCCCTCCCACCCCCTACTGATCACCCCCCCACCCCCCCACTGATCAACCCCTCCCACCCCCCACTGTAAACACCCCCCTCCCACCCCCTATTGATCACACCCCCAGCCCCCCACTGATCAACCCCTCCCACCCCCCACTGTAAACACCCCCTCCCATCCCCCCACTGATCACACCCCCTCCCTCCCCCCGCTGATCACACCCCCTCCCACCCCCCACTGTAAACACCCCCTCCCATCCCCCCACTGATCACCCCCCCACCCCCCCACTGTAAACACCCCCTCCCACCCCCTACTGATCACACCCCCTCCCACCCCCACACAGATCACACCCCTCCCACCCCCCCACTGTAAACACCCCCTCCCAACCCCCCACTGTAAACACCCCTGCTGCCCCACTGATCACACCTCCTCCCCCCTACTGTAAACACCCCCTCCCACCTCACCCACTGATCACACCCCCTCCCACCCCCCCTACTGATCACACCCCCCTCCCACCCCCCACTGTAAACACCCCCTCCCACCTCACCCACTGATCACAACCCCTCCCACCCCCCCTACTGATCACACCCCCTCCCACCCAGTACTGATCACACCCCATCCCTCCCCCCCGCTGATCACACCCCCTCCCCCCACTGATCACACCCCATCCCTCCCACCTCACCCACTGATCACACACATGTACACACACACGCGCACACACCCATAGTTACACACAGAGCCAGACACATTTACTCCCTCACACCCAGACACAGAGCCCTACCCCTCCTCTCCCCGCCCTGCCTGGTGTAGTCCAGTTCCGCGACGTACAGTCTCTGTGACAAATGGTACAACGCTGTTTCCGTCTCCAGCTGACCGACTGCTGTGTGGGGAAGTGTGGGCCGGCCTTCCACTCCCGCCTGCTCAGGAGGGACTTCACCCGGGACGTGTTGGTCGAGCTGCTGAAGCCCAAGTACAACCTCCCCGCGGACATTCAGGACTACATCCTCAGCATGATACAGGTACTGGCCGGGCAGCTCCAGATAACTTCTCAGCAGCGGCCCTCTCCTCCCTCCTGAAACCAGCCACCCTGAACCAGTCCCCACCCCCTGAACCGTCCCCCCACCCACCCGGAACTGGCTGCCCCCACCCCACTGGAACTGGCCCCCACCCACCTGGATCTGGCTCCCAGCCACCCTGAACCAGTCCCCACCCCCTGAACCGGTCCCCCCACCCACCCGGAACTGGCTGCCCCCACCCCACTGGAACTGGCTCCCAGCCACCCTGAACCAGTCCCCACCCCCTGAACCGGTCTCCCCACCCATCCGGAACTGGCCCCTACCCATCTGGAACTGGCCCCCACCCACCTGGATCTGGCTGCCAGCCACCCTGAACCAGTCCCCACCCCCTGAACCGGTTCCCCCACCCACCCAGAACTGGCTGCCCCCCCCCCACTGGAACCAGCTCCCAGCCACCCTGAACCAGTCCCCACCCCCTGAACTGGTTCCCCCACCCATCCAGAACTGGCTCCCACCCACCCTGAACAAGCCCCTACCCACCTGGAACTGGCTCCCCCCAACCCTGAACTGGCCCCTACCCATCCTGAACGGGCCCCCCATTCCAGGAGCCAGTCACTCTCTCCCTCCCCTGATACTAGCCCCTCCTCCCAAAACCAGCCTCTCCCTCGCCGAAACAGCCCTCCGACCAGCCCCCCACTGCTAACTCCAGAACCATCTCCTACCTCCGGAAATGGTCCTTCCCTTGCCAGAAACACCCCCTCGAAAATCAGCCCCAACCCCCGGGCATTTTCCCGGAGGTCGGCATAAGGGAGAGGTGGCTTGTTGGGACGTGGGGCAGTGATGTGGCTCTAATATGTATCCCACCCCCTCCCTGTCTCTCCCGCAGTTCTGGGCAATCACCTATCAGGGTCCAGCGGACGTCAGAGACGTACAGGGTCTCTACATGGAGATGAAACAGAAAGGGGTGATATTCCCAGCTCCAGCCCAGGGACCCCCGAGAATCAGAGCGGTACGTGCAAAGAACGAGTAACTAACGCGATCTCTCCAATCAAGCGTGGTGTTCTCGGTGGGGGGGGGTTGTCTATTGGTGGGACCTTAGGTGGCTCGAGGGGGGTAGGGTCTGAGTTGGGGACGGGACCTCTGCACTCAACAGCATGGCGAAGACGGGGGAGATGGTCAGGAGCTGGGGTATTAACACAAGAGGGTCGAGGTTTAAGGTGAGGAAACTCACTAACAGGAGAGATTCTGCAGATGCTGGAAATCCAGAGTAACACGCACAAAAGGCTGGGGGAACTCAGCAGGTCGGGCAGCTTCTTTGAAGAGGAATAAACAATTAAATTTTCAGGCTGAGGCCCAGGTGTAGGATGGGGAGAGAGCTGGGACATGTCTCTCCCTCTCTGTATCAGTCTCCGTAAGGCGGGCAACCTTGAATCCCACCAGGAATTCAGAGCAAAGCCCTGTCCCTGGAGGACTCACCCCCACAGGGAGAGGGCCAAGTATTGGAATTAGTACTGTTTTATCAGGGGTGGGGTCCCCCTCTCAGTGTAGCGGCTAGCATAACCTTTTACAGCTCCAGTGAGTGAGGTTCAATTGCTTATGTTTCTGCTATGGCTACATCGGATTCCCCTGGTGTTCCGGTTTCCTCCCACATTCCAAAGACGAACGGGTTCGGGTTAGTAAGTTGTGGACATGCACTGTTGGTGCCAGAAGCTTGGTGATACTTAATTCCCCTGGTGCATCCTCAGTCTGTGCCAGTGGTGGATGCAAAACAACGCATTTCACCGTACGCTTCGCTGTACAAGTGACAAATAAAGCTAATATTTAGTTCACCGACAAGAGAAAATCTGCAGATGCTGGAAATCCATGCAACACACACACGCACGCAAAATGGTGGAGAAAATCAGCAGGCCCGAAATGACGACCGTGCTTTTTTTCCATAGATGCTGCCTGGCCTGCTGAGTTCCTCCAGCATTGTGTGTGTGTGTTGCTAATCTTTATCTTCTCTTTATCCAGTGAGAGAGAGTGGATCGTTGGGAGAGAGCAAGAAGGATTGGGTCAGGAAAAGGGGAGGGAGAGCTAAGGGTCAGAGAGGGAGCGAGGTGAAGCTCGGAGAGAGATGTAATGCGAGAGAGCTTGGCTTGGCATCCGGCCACGCGGATCAGCTGGTGCAGAATAACAGTGCTGTTTACTGCTTTACTTTGTGGACGCTGGGAACTGTGTACGGCCCCAGGGAAGACATGTGCCAGTGTAGTGTTGCAAACAACACATTATGCCTCACATGATAATTAAAAGAAAAATCCTGATTTTGTTAGTCGACACGTCACTGAACTAGAAATCCCTTCTGCTCAGCGGGAGGGTGACACTCATCTGCTTGTCCCGGGGTCTGTCAGCTGCACCGAGCGTTTTAGTGATCTTGGTGAACCTGTGACCTGCGCTGTGTGTTGGCAGTCACCCCAGTGAAGCTTACCCACGGTTCCTGCATAGAATAGAAGAGAACTTTATTGCCATTGCTCAAAACAACGAGATAGCAGTGCTACTCCAGTCCGTGCAAAACAGATATTTCCAAACGAACTGTTGTCAGCCGTACTGTTTAATTGAGGAAAAAGTTGGGCTGGACTGCAGAGCTGTAAACCGCTCCGCCATCTTGCAGTTCGGCACAGGGGAGTAAGCTTTCTTTGGTGTAGAATTGAACATGTGTGGAAGTTGGGAGGGGAATGGGAGAGTTGCTGCTAAAGTGCTCAAGCTGGAGATGTCACATCAACACCTACGTTCTCCCAGTGAATGCGTGGGTTTCCCCCAGCTGCTCCGCTCTCCTCCCACCTTCCAGAGACATTCCAGTTAGTAGGGTGAAAACACAAGATTCTGCAGATGCTCCAAATCCAGAACAACACACAAAATGTTGGAGGAACTCAGCAGATCAGGCAGCGTCTGTGGGGGAACAAAGAGCTGACATTTCAGGCTGAGACCCTTCTGGTCTGTGAGTAAGTTCATTGGTTAGATCAGCGTAATTGGACAGTGTGGGCTCATTGGGCCTGTTACTGTGTTGTCTCTGATTGGACAGTGTGGGCTCGTTGGGCCTGTTACTGTGTTGTGTCTCTGATTGGACAGTGTGGGCTCGTTGGGCCTGTTACTGTGTCGTGTCTCTGATTGGACAGTGTGAGCTCGTTGGGCCTGTTACTGTGTTGTGTCTGATTGGACAGTGTGGGCTCGTTGGGCCTGTTACTGTGTTGTCTCTGATTGGACAGTGTGGGCTCGTTGGGCCTGTTACTGTGTTGCGTCTGATTGGACAGTGTGGGCTCGTTGGGCCTGTTACTGTGTTGTGTCTGATTGGACAGTGTGGGCTCATTGGGCCTGTTACTGTGTTGTGTCTGATTGGACAGTGTGGGCTCGTTGGGCCTGTTACTGTGTCTCTGATTGGACAGTGTGGGCTCGTTGGGCCTGTTACTGTGTTGTGTCTGATTGGACAGTGTGGGCTCGTTGGGCCTGTTACTGTGTCTGATTGGACAGTGTGGGCTCGTTGGGCCTGTTACTGTGTTGTGTCTCTGATTGGACAGTGTGGGCTCATTGGGCCTGTTACTGTGTTGTCTCTGATTGGACAGTGTGGGCTCGTTGGGCCTGTTACTGTGTTGTGTCTGATTGGACAGTGTGGGCTCGTTGGGCCTGTTACTGTGTTGTGTCTGATTGGACAGTGTGGGCTCGTTGGGCCTGTTACTGTGTTGTGTCTGATTGGACAGTGTGGGCTCGTTGGGCCTGTTACTGTGTTGTCTCTGATTGGACAGTGTGGGCTCGTTGGGTCTGTTACTGTGTTGTGTCTGATTGGACAGTGTGGGCTCGTTGGGCCTGTTACCGTGTTGTGTCTGATTGGACAGTGTGGGCTCGTTGGGCCTGTTACTGTGTTGTGTCTCTGATTGGACAGTGTGGGCTCGTTGGGCCTGTTACTGTGTTGTCTCTGATTGGACAGTGTGGGCTCGTTGGGCCTGTTACTGTGTTGTCTCTGATTGGACAGTGTGGGCTCGTTGGGCCTGTTACTGTGTTGTGTCTCTGATTGGACAGTGTGGGCTCGTTGGGCCTGTTACTGTGTTGTATCTGATTGGACAGTGCGGGCTCGTTGGGCCTGTTACTGTGTTGTGTCTGATTGGACAGTGTGGGCTCGTGGGCCTGTTACTGTGTTGTGTCTGATTGGACAGTGTGGGCTCATTGGGCCTGTTACTGTGTCGTGTCTGATTGGACAGTGTGGGCTCGTTGGGCCTGTTACTGTGTCTCTGATTGGACAGTGTGGGCTCGTTGGGCCTGTTACTGTGTTGTATCTGATTGGACAGTGTAGGCTCGTGGGCCTATTACTGTGTTGTGTCTGATTGGACAGTGTGGGCTCATTGGGCCTGTTACTGTGTTGTGTCTGATTGGACAGTGTGGGCTCGTTGGGCCTGTTACTGTGTTGTGTCTGATTGGACAGTGTGGGCTCATTGGGCCTGTTACTGTGTTGTGTCTGATTGGACAGTGTGGGCTTGTTGGGCCTGTTACTGTGTTGTATCTGATTGGACAGTGTGGGCTCGTTGGGCCTGTTACTGTGTTGTGTCTGATTGGACAGTGTGGGCTCGTTGGGCCTGTTACCGTGTTGTGTCTGATTGGACAGTGTGGGCTCGTTGGGCCTGTTACTGTGTCGTGTCTGATTGGACAGTGTGGGCTCGTTGGGCCTGTTACTGTGTTGTGTCTGATTGGACAGTGTGGGCTCGTTGGGCCTGTTACTGTGTTGTCTCTGATTGGACAGTGTGGGCTCGTTGGGCCTGTTACTGTGTTGTGTCTCTGATTGGACAGTGTGGGCTCGTTGGGCCTGTTACTGTGTTGTATCTGATTGGACAGTGTGGGCTCGTGGGCCTGTTACTGTGTTGTGTCTGATTGGACAGTGTGAGCTCATTGGGCCTGTTACTGTGTCGTGTCTGATTGGACAGTGTGGGCTCGTTGGGCCTGTTACTGTGTCTCTGATTGGACAGTGTGGGCTCGTTGGGCCTGTTACTGTGTTGTATCTGATTGGACAGTGTAGGCTCGTGGGCCTGTTACTGTGTTGTGTCTGATTGGACAGTGTGGGCTCATTGGGCCTGTTACTGTGTTGTCTCTGATTGGACAGTGTGGGCTCGTTGGGCCTGTTACTGTGTTGTGTCTCTGATTGGACAGTGTGGGCTCGTTGGGCCTGTTACTGTGTTGTATCTGATTGGACAGTGTGGGCTCATGGGCCTGTTACTGTGTTGTGTCTGATTGGACAGTGTGGGCTCATTGGGCCTGTTACTGTGTCGTGTCTGATTGGACAGTGTGGGCTCGTTGGGCCTGTTACTGTGTTGTGTCTCTGATTGGACAGTGTGGGCTCGTTGGGCCTGTTACTGTGTTGTGTCTGATTGGACAGTGTGGGCTCGTTGGGCCTGTTACTGTGTTGTGTCTGATTGGACAGTGTGGGCTCGTTGGGCCTGTTACTGTGTTGTGTCTGATTGGACAGTGTGGGCTTGTTGGGCCTGTTACTGTGTTGTATCTGATTGGACAGTGTGGGCTCGTTGGGCCTGTTACTGTGTTGTGTCTGATTGGACAGTGTGGGCTCGTTGGGCCTGTTACCGTGTTGTGTCTGATTAGACAGTGTGGGCTCGTTGGGCCTGTTACTGTGTCGTGTCTGATTGGACAGTGTGGGCTCGTTGGGCCTGTTACTGTGTCTCTGATTGGACAGTGTGGGCCCGTTGGGCCTGTTACTGTGTTGTGTCTCTGATTGGACAGTGCGGGCTCGTTGGGCCTGTTACTGTGTTGTGTCTGATTGGACAGTGTGGGCTCGTTGGGCCTGTTACTGTGTTGTGTCTGATTGGACAGTGTGGGCTCGTTGGGCCTGTTACTGTGTTGTGTCTCTGATTGGACAGTGTGGGCTCGTTGGGCCTGTTACTGTGTTGTGTCTGATTGGACAGTGTGGGCTCGTTGGGCCTGTTACTGTGTTGTGTCTGATTGGACAGTGTGGGCTCGTTGGGCCTGTTACTGTGTTGTGTCTCTGATTGGACAGTGTGGGCTCGTTGGGCCTGTTACTGTGTTGTGTCTCTGATTGGACAGTGTGGGCTCGTTGGGCCTGTTACTGTGTCTCTGATTGGACAGTGTGGGCTCGTTGGGCCTGTTACTGTGTTGTGTCTGATTGGACAGTGTGGGCTCATTGGGCCTGTTACTGTGTTGTCTCTGATTGGACAGTGTGGGCTCGTTGGGCCTGTTACTGTGTTGTCTCTGATTGGACAGTGTGGGCTCGTTGGGCCTGTTACTGTGTTGTATCTGATTGGACAGTGTGGGCTCTTTGGGCCTGTTACTGTGTTGTATCTGATTGGACAGTGTGGGCTCATTGGGCCTTTTACTGTGTTGTCTCTGGTTAAATAATGCCGCACCCAACCTGTGTTCCATTTGGAGGGGATCTTGCAGGTTTGACACTGATGTAGAGGTGTTTACTAGTTTGTGGTCAGACAGTCAGTCCGTTCCTGAAATCATACCCTTCGCAGCTGGCTGGGTCATCTATCGTACCTGGTGCTCCAGGGGTGGCCGCCTCTACATTGGTGAGAGCTGACATAGACTGGGGGGCTGTTTCATTCATCACTTTCACTCCGTCTGCCACAACAGCCAGGATCTCCCAATGGCCAGCCATTTCAATTCCTCGTCCTGTTCCTCTGCCAAGATGTCTGTCTTTCAGCTTCCTCCACTGCCAAGTTGAGGCCAGACATAGATCAGAGGAATCTCCTATTCCACCTTGATAACTTCCAGCCTGATGGCATGAATGTTAATTTCTCTAATTTCTAGTAACCCGTCCCCTCAGTCCTCTCTTTGTTTTCCATTATCACACCAGCCCCATCACCCCTTCCCTTCCCTCTCCTCCTTCTTCTCCATCTGCCCATCACTCACACTTTCCTTTCTGCCTCCTGTTCCCCTCCCCTCCTCCCACTGTCCTCTCCTATCGGATTCCATCTCCTTCAGCCCTTTGTCACCTGTCACCCTGTACTCTCCCCCCTCCCACACTCCCTATCACCACCTCCATCAGCTGGATCCACCTATCACCTGCCCGTTCGTCTCCCTCCCGTGTGCCCCACCCTCTCTATAGCGGCCATCTCCTCTCCTTTACGTTGTTAATCTTACTTTAGCGATACAGCTCGGAGTAGGAGCGTCAGTCTCTTCTGGCCTCGCTGCCCCCGACAACCCCATTTTAACCCTCACCCGATCTTGGGACAATTTACAATGACCAGTCCGTCCTTGGACTGTGGGCGGAAAGCAGAGGATCTGGGGAAAACACACGCATTCCATGGTCACTCGTTACGGAACGGTGCCGGAGATGAACTCGGGACCCCGGAATGCCCTGGACGGTAACAGCGTGGCGCTAATCACCAGACCACCCCGGCGCCCAGCAGGCGTGCTATGTTGCCGGACTAGCGGTTGTATTAACAAAGAGTCCGGAGTTGCTGAATATATTACAGGCAATTACTGAAATATATTCGTATCGGTGCTTGTCAGTCTTACATTTACTGTTTGAAGGAATCTCAGTAACTAACTCATGCCCCTCGTTGAGAAGTTACTGAATTGCATTTTGATATTAGTATCAGGCCGGAATACATAAGTGTTAATATGAGGTGGTGGTTGTCACTGGACACATTACTGTGTCAATCGCAGTGAGAGAGGTTGCTGAATACATTTATCCGCGTTACTGGAACACACAGCGTTTTGGCATCCAGCGATGTGGAGACACTGGACATATCAGTCACTATTATTTCTCCGAAACGCCCTGAGCTGTAATAGCTAACTGCTAAGCTGCTGTGGTCCTTTCTTTCCAGTCTTAACGAGGGAGCTCAACCTGAAATGTCAGCGGCCCACCTCCCTCCACGGAGGCTGCCTGACCTGCGCAGTTCCTCCGGCAGTTTCTGCATAGCTCCAGACTCTGCCGTCTGCAGCCTTGTGTGTGACCATTCCCCAAAATTCCTTGCTGCACTGCCCGGCAGAGGCGGTGTCTGTAAGTGGTTCTGTTAACGACCCCGGCCGGAGTTTCCGTTGTACCGTGGAATGACTCGGTTTTGTGTTTTTACAGGATCAAGTTGCAGCCTCGTTACCTCGGCCGCGTCCAACCGCGCCCGCCGCGAAGCCTGCAGCCTCCCGTGCCCCCCTTCCCGGCAACATCATCACCCTGGTACCAGAGCAGGTATCACTTTGCAATGGGATGCTGCACCCCCAACGCCAACCCGTCCTCGCACCCCCCCTCCCCTACACAGACTCGGGACCCACCCCGACCAACTCTTCCCAAGCCTCCTTCCTCACCACGCTGCAGGAACGATATGCTTTAGCTAGCGGGCGCAGAAAAGATTGACAAGGACACTACCGGGACCAGAGAGCTTGAGTTGGATAGCAAGGGATCGTTGTCCCTCGGACGAAAGAGGCCGAGGGGTGATTGTATAATCATGAGGGACATAGATGAGGTGAGTGGTCACAATCTTTTCCCCAGGGTAGGGGAATTCAAAACTAGGGAGCATAGATTTAGAGCACAAGAGATTCAGCAGACACTGGAAATCCAGAATAACACACACAATCTGCAGGAGGAGCTCAGCAGGTCAGGCAGCATCTCTGGAGAGGAATAAAGAGTCAATATTTCAGGTGGAACCCTTCATCAAGATTTAGCACAGATATCAACCAGCGTAGATCTAGTCATAGGCATAGTCATACTTTATTGATCCCGGGGGAAATTGGTTTTCGTTACAGTTGCACCATAAATAATAAATAGTAATAACACCATAATAGTTAAATAGTAATATATAAGTTATGCCAGTAAATTATGAAATAAGTCCAGGACCAGCCTATTGGCTCAGGGTGTCTGACCCTCCAAGGGAGGAGTTGTAAAGTTTGATGGCCACAGGCAGGAATGACTTCCTATGACGCTCTGTGTTGCATCTCGGTGGAATGAGTCTCTGGCTGAATGTACTCCTGTGCCCACCCAGTACATTATGTAGTGGATGGGAGACATTGTCCAAGATGGCATGCAACTTGGACAGCCTCCTCTCTTCAGACACCACCATCAGAGAGTCCAGTTCCATCCCCACAACATCACTGGCCTTACGAATGAGTTTGTTGATTCTGTTGGTGTCTGCTACCCTCAGCCTGCTGCCCCAGCACACAAAAGCAAACACGATTGCACTGGCTACCACAGACTCATAGAACATCCTCGGCATCATCCGGCAGATGTTAAAGGACCTCAGTCTCCTCAGGAAATAGAGATGGCTCTGACCCTTCTTGTAGACAGCCTCAGTGCTCAGTGTTCTTTGACCAGTCCAGTTTGTTGTCAATTCGTATCCCCAGGTATTTGTAATCCTCCACCATGTCCACACTGACCCCCTGGATGGAAACAGGGGTCGCCAGTACCTTAGCTCTCCTCAGGTCTACCACCAGCTCCTTAGTCTTTTTCACATTAAGCTGCAGATCATTCTGCTCGCACCATGTGACCAGTTCAGCTTCCATAGTTCAAGTTCAGTTTATTGCCATTCAACCGTACCAACAAATGAGACAACATTCCTCCGGACCGAGAAGCACAGCACAGTACGCAAAACACATAAAGTAATACTACCACAAATTAATTAACAAATCATCAAATCTATACCAGAAGACAGACATTTAGCATAAAGTAAATTTACGACACAATTTAAAAGGTAAACAGTACAACGACACTGATGAGGCCTGGGTGGTAGCAGAGAGTTCAGTTGTCCCATGGCCTGGGGGAAGATACTGTTCCCCACCGTAACAGTTCCTACTCTAATGGGTGAGTGGTGAAGCATTGAAAGAGGATCTGAGAGGCTTGTTTTCACTCAAACTGTAGTGGGTACATGGAATGAGTTGTCAGAGGAAGTGGTTGAGACGGGAACAATTATAATGCCTAAAGGTTGGGGAGGTTAATTGGTAGACCGGTTTATTATTGTCACATGTACCGAGATACCGTGAAAAACTTGTTTTGTATACCATTCGTACAGATCAAATCATTAGACAGTGGTAAAACAAGGGAAAACAATAACAGAATGCAGAATAAAATGTTACAGAGAAACTGTGGTGCCGACAGACAAGGTCATAATGAGGTACCTAGGTAGGAAAGTTTCGAGGGGTGGGCCAAATACAGGAAATGGGACTGTTTTAGTTGTGAATCTGGGTTAGCACGGAGCAGATGGGGCGAAGGGTCTGTCACTGTGCCGTAAAGCTCCAACACGCAGCCCCTCCCAGACTCTCACCAGCACTGTGATTGAGGTGAGGTACTCAACTCAGGCAATGTGGAGTTCAGGGAACCCCCACTTTTCCTGGGATGCTGTGGACCGATAGTATCTCACCGTGAGGCCCTGCTCCTTATCCGAGAAGCCCGCCCCTTTGCCCAAACTTCCCCCCCCAACTTCCATGGGGATTTATACCTCTTACTTCCCTTAACCCATTTCCTCCTCAGGAAGCTCCCTCCCTCCCCTCTCCTCACTCGAAGCTCCCTCCCTCCCCTCTCCTCACTCAGAGCTCCCTCCCTCCCCTCTCCTCACTCAGGGAGCTCCCTCCCTCCCCACTCCTCACTCAGGGAGCTCCCTCCCTCCCCTCTCCTCAGCCAGGAAGCTCCCTCCCTCCCCCCTCCTCACTCAGGGAGCTCCCTCCCTCCCCTCTCCTCAGCCAGGGAGCTCCCTCCCTCCCCTCTCCTCACTCAAAGCTCCCTCCCTCCCCTCTCCTCACTCGGAGCTCCCTCCCTCCCCACTCCTCACTCAGGGAGCTCCCTCCCTCCCCTCTCCTCACTCAAAGCTCCCTCCCTCCCCTCTCCTCAGCCAGGGAGCTCCCTCCCTCCCCTCTCCTCACTCAAAGCTCCCTCCCTCCCCTCTCCTCAGCCAGAAAGCCTCCTCCCCCTCCTTCTGAGCACCCCCTCACCGAGCTCACCCTCCCCCTCGCCCACAGGTGGCCAAGTTACACAGCGAGCTGGACGTGGTGAACATGAACCTCAGCGTCATGTTGGCCATCCTGACAGACAGCACTCCCGGCCTCGAGAATCCCGATGACATGCAGCTCCTCCAGGTGAGACTGGGGGCCTCACTGTGGGGGAGAGGGGGTCCCAGAGGTAATGGTGTTCTTGGGCTCTCTGTGGAGTGGAGATCGGGCCAGTGGGGTTCCTAGGTGTGAGTAGCTCTCGGGGTCGGGAGAGTGGGGATCTCAGGGAGTGTGGATCTCGGAAATGTGGGACATGGGATTCTCAGGGGAATGTGGATCTTGGAGATGTGGGATGTGGGATTCTCAGAGTGGGGTGTGGGATCTCTCCCAGTGGATGTGGGTGGAGTGTGGGATCTCTGCCAGTGGATGTGGGTGGAGTGTGGGATCTCTGCCAGTGGATGTGGGTGGAGTGTGGGATCTCTACCAGTGGACGTGGGTGGGGTGTGGGATCTCTACCAGTGGATGTGGGTGGGGTGTGGGATCTCTGCCAGTGGATGTGGGTGGGGTGTTCTCCCAGCAAACTATAACCCCTGCCCCTCCCGGGAGACAGAAGCTCCACACCACGTGCCGGGCGATGCAGGAACGCATCGGCCTCCTGTTGCTCCAGGTCGACCACCAACAGCTCGTCGACTGCCTTTTGTCCACCAACGACCGGCTGAACAAGGTCTTCCTGCAGTATGAGAGGTGGGTGAATGTAGTACACTGTCTGGCAACTTCCTGTGTCACAGTGTCTGTCCCCCCCCCCCCACCGTCTTCCACCATCTGTCAACTTCCCCGTGTCGGTGTCCAGCAACCACCCCGTGTCACACCGTCACCGTCCGTCACCGACCATCCCATTCCATCTCACCCTCCTCAGAGTACCAGCTCTGGCTGATGGCAAAGTAGCGGTTACGGCCCAGTCCAATCCCACCATGGAGCACATCCACAGGGAACTCTGCACAGGAAAGCAGCATCCATCATCAGCGGCCCTCACCGTCCCGGCCATGCTCTCTTCTCACACTGCCATCAGGAGGAAGGTACAGGAGCCTCAGGACCCACTCCACCAGGTTCAGGAACAGTTATTACTCCTCAACCATCAGGTCCCACACCACCAGGTTCAGGAACAGTTATCACCCCTCAACCATCAGGTCCCACACCACCAGGTTCAGGAACAGTTATCACCCCTCAACCATCAGGTCCCACACCACCAGGGTCAGGAACAGTTATCACCCCTCAACCATCAGGTCCCACACCACCAGGTTCAGGAACAGTTATCACCCCTCAACCATCAGGTCCCACACCACCAGGTTCAGGAACAGTTATCACCCCTCAACCATCAGGTCCCACACCACCAGGTTCAGGAACAGTTATCACCCCTCAACCATCAGGTCCCACACCACCAGGGTCAGGAACAGTTATCACCCCTCAACCATCAGGTCCCACACCACCAGGTTCAGGAACAGTTATCACCCCTCAACCATCAGGTCCCACACCACCAGGTTCAGGAACAGTTATCACCCCTCAACCATCAGGTCCCACACCACCAGGTTCAGGAACAGTTATCACCCCTCAACCATCAGGTCCCACACCACCAGGGTCAGGAACAGTTATCACCCCTCAACCATCAGGTCCCACACCACCAGGTTCAGGAACAGTTATTATCCCTCAACCATCAGGTCCCACACCACCAGGTTCAGGAACAGTTATCATCCCTCAACCATCAGGTCCCACATCACCAGGTTCAGGAACAGTTATCACCCCTCAACCATCAGGTCCCACACCACCAGGTTCAGGAAGTTATTACCCCTCAACCATCAGGTCCCACATCACCAGGTTCGGGAACAGTTATCACCCCTCAACCATCAGGTCCCATACCACCAGGTTCAGGAACAGTTATCACCCCTGAACCATCAGGCCCCACACCACCAGGTTCAGGAACAGTTATCACCCCTCAACCATCAGGTCCCACACCACCAGGTTCAGGAAGTTATTACCCCTCAACCATCAGGTCCCACATCACCAGGTTCGGGAACAGTTATCACCCCTCAACCATCAGGTCCCTTACCACCAGGTTCAGGAACATTTATCACCCCTGAACCATCAGGCCCCACACCACCAGGTTCAGGAACAGTTATCACCCCTCAACCATCAGGTCCCACACCACCAGGTTCAGGAACAGTTATCACCCCTCAATCATCAGGTCCCACACCACCAGGTTCAGGAAGTTATTACCCCTCAACCATCAGGTCCCACATCACCAGGTTCGGGAACAGTTATCACCCCTCAACCATCAGGTCCCATACCACCAGGTTCAGGAACAGTTATCACCCCTGAACCATCAGGCCCCACACCACCAGGTTCAGGAACAGTTATCACCCCTCAACCATCAGGTCCCACACCACCAGGTTCAGGAACAGTTATCACCCCTCAACCATCAGGTCCCACACCACCAGGTTCAGGAACAGTTATCACCGCTGAACCATCAGGCCCCACACCACCAGGTTCAGGAACAGTTATCACCCCTCAACCATCAGGTCCCACACCACCAGGTTCAGGAACAGTTATTACCCCTCAACCATCAGGTCCCACACCACCAGGTTCAGGAACAGTTATCACCCCTCAACCATCAGGTCCCACACCACCAGGTTCAGGAACAGTTATCATCCCTCAACCATCAGAACCCACACCACCAGGTTCAGGAACAGTTATCACCCCTCAACCATCAGGTCCCACACCACCAGGTTCAGGAACAGTTATCATCCCTCAACCATCAGGTCCCACACCACCAGGTTCAGGAACAGTTATCACCCCTCAACCATCAGGTCCCACACCACCAGGTTCAGGAACAGTTATCACCCCTCAACCATCAGGTCCCGCACCACCAGGTTCAGGAACAGTTATCACCCCTCAACCGTCAGACTCCTGAATCAGTGGGGACATCTTCACTCAACTCCACTCGCCCCATCACTGTCATGTTCCCACAACCTATAGCCTCGCTTTCAAGGACTCTCTTTCTCATGTTCCTAATATTTATTTACTTATTGCTATTTTGGTATTTTTTGCCCTTTTTGTATGTGCGCAGTTTGTTGACTTTTGCACATCAGTAGTTTGTCCATCCTGTCGTGTCTGATTTTTCACTGATTCCATTGTGTTCCTCTGTACTCACTGTGAATGCCCACAAGAAAATGAATCTCAGGGTTGTATATGGTGACATACATGTACTTTGATAATACATTTACTTTGAACTTTGACCTTATTGAGGTTTCTAACACCATGTGGACGGTAAGAATCTTTTCCCTGGGGTGCGGAGCCCAACACCAGGGGGACACAGATTTAGTATGAAATGGAAAAGGTTTAATGAGGACCCAAGGGTTAGTTACCTTCTCCCCCAGAGGGTGGTGGGTATATGGAACAAGATGTCAGGGGCTGTGATTGACGCAGGTACATTGACAACATTTAAAAGACACTTGGGCAGGAAAGGATCTGAGGGACATGTGGAAATGGGGCAGGCTTGGATGTGTACCTAGAGCCTCTTTCTGTGCTGTTTCACTCTGGAAAGTCAGGAAAAGTTTGGCGGCATTGGGCCAGATGCCAGAAAATGGGAGTTGCTCATATGGGAATTTTAGCTGGTATAGAGCACAGAACGTTACAGTATAGTGCAGGCCCTTCGGCCCACTGTGTTGTGCTGACCTTTTTATTTATTGATATTAATATATATCATATAGAGATATAAATATAGTGCAGAACAGGCCGTTCTGGCCCTTTGAGCCAGGCTACCCAGCAAACCCGCCCCTCCCCCCAACTTAATCCTAGCCTAATCACGGGACAATTTACAATGACCAATTAACCTACCAACTGGTACATCTTTGGACTGTGGGAGGAAACTGGAGCACCCGGAGGAAATCCACGTGATCACGGGAAGAACATGCAAACTCCTTACAGGCAGTGGCGGGAATTGAACCCAGGTTGCCTGTACTGTAAACATTGTGCTAACCACTTTCAGCCTGCTCCAACGTCAAACTGACCCTTCCCTCTGACATTGCCTGTCCTGCCTTTTTTCTATCATCAATGAGTCTTAAATATCCCTGTATCTGCCTCTACCACCACCCCTGGCAGCACATTCCCCCACTCCCAGCACTCTCAGTGTAAAGAACTTACCTATACTTTCCTCCAATCACCTTAAAATTATGCCCTCTCGTATGAGCCATTTGTGCCCTGAGGGAAGTCTCTGGCTGTCCACTCGGTCTATGCCTCTTATTATCTTGTACACCCCTGTCGAGTCACCTCTCATCCTCCTTCACTCCAGAGAGAAAAGCCCCACCTCGCTCAACCTGTCCTCACAAGACGAGCTCTCTAATCCTGGCAAATCTGCTCTGCACCCTTTCTGAGGCTTCCTCATCCTGTAATGAGGCAACCAGAACTGACATGGACCAGTTGTTTCTGTGCTGTCTGACTATAACCAGACGCCATTGACCATCTCATAGTCCCACTGCCAGCTGGCATCCTGCCCCTGCCTGTGGGATCACAGGGAGCGGGGTGGGGAGACGTGCTGGCACTATCAGTGATGGCCGGTGTTTCTGTCCACAGGTTCCAACGCAGCAGAACGCGGATCCAGTGGACAGAGAAGGCAGCTGCAGACACACCCAAGGTAGGATTGGCAGTATGATGATATCTTGTGCCTCTGAGCACTCGTGTGTTGGGATATACAATGGGTATAAACCTTTCCTGGGGCAGGCTTATTCTGCCTCCTACCTGGACCTGGACTTCTTGCTGCCCATTTTGTGTATTTTCATATCAAACTACTTTTTAAGGTGATTTTAAGATTAGTTTTACTTGTCACATGTGCATCAAAACATTACAGTGAAATGTGTCATTTGTGTCAACAACCAACACAGTCTGAGGGTGATGGATATCTGTGATTGGGTGGATCTGAGGGTGATGGATATCTGTGATTGGGTGGATCTGAGGGTGATGGATATCTGTGATTGGGTGGATCTGAGGGTGATGGATATCTGTGATTGGGTGGATCTGAGGGTGATGGATATCTGTGATGTGGAGAGTGTGAGGGTTGAGAGAGCGAGGGCTTTTCTCTCTGCAGTGAAGGAGGATGAATGGGTATGAGCACAACACACAAATACCTGTGTGTTGGGATATTCAGCTGGTGTGCACCTCTCCGGGGACAGCATAGGGGCAGACTGAATCTGAACGGGTTGGTGCCCATTTTGTGTATTTTTTATGGTCTGTCATTGATTCTTTTGTGTTTCATGTATTTATTGAGTATGCCCACAAGAAAATATATCTCAGGGTTGTACTGTATCAAGTCAAGTCACTATTGTCATTTCAACCATAATGGCTGGTACAGTACACGGTAAAAACGAGACAATGTTTTCCAGGACCATGGTGCTACATGAACAATACAAAAACTACACTGAACTACGTAAAACAACACAAAAACTACACTAGACTACAGACCTACCCAGAACTGCATAAAGTGCACAAAACAGTGCAGGCATTGCAATAAATAATAAACAAGACAATAGGCACAGTAGAGGGCAGTAGGTTGGTGTCAGTCCAGGCTCTGGGTATTGAGGAGTCTGATGGCTTGGGGGAAGAAACTGTTACATAGTCTGGTCGTGAGAGCCTGAATACTTCGGTGCCTTTTGCCAGATGGCAGGAGGGAGAAGAGTTTGTATGAGGGGTGCGTGGGGTCCTTCATAATACTGTTTGCTTTATGGATGCAGCGTGTGGTGTAAATGTCTCTAATGGCTGGTAGAGAGACCCTGATGATCTTCTCAGCTGACCTCACTATCCACTGCAGGGTCTTGCGATCTGAGATGGTGCAATTTCCGAACCAGGCAGTGATGCAGCTGCTCAGGATGCTCTCAATACAACCTCTGCAGAATGTGGTGAGGATGGGGGGTGGGAGATGGACTTTTCTCAGCCTTCGCAGAAAGTAGAGACGCTTTCTTGGCTAAGGAGCTGGTGTTGAGGGACCAGGTGAGATTCTCCGCCAGGTGAACACCAAGAAATCTGGTGCTCTTAACGATCTCTACAGAGGAGTCGTCGATGTTCAGCGGAGAGTGGTCGCTCCGTATATGGTGATATGTATGTATTTTCATAATAAATTTATTTTGAACTTTGAACAAACTATGCTACAACATCACAAAATCCATGATTATTTCTGTCCAGGACACACTCTATCCCCTGGTGTGTCCACTGCTCCAGAGAGCTAGTGAGCACTGGGTGGTCTCTCTCCTGAAACACTGGGGCACAGACATATATTTGGAAGGAGGGCAGGCAGTTAGTTCGGTGAAGGAGTGGGGGTGGGGGGGAGGGTTTGGATCCTCAACTACGAGCTGCCTGGGCTGTGGATGGTCACTTGGCCAGGCCCAGGAGCAGATCTAATAGGAGGTTCCCTGAGTGGTAATTGTATTGGTTCATTATCGTCACATGTACCGAGATATGGTGACAAAGCTTGTCTCGCATACTGTCTGTAGAGATCAAATCCATACACAGTGCATTGAGATAGAACAAAGTAAAACAATAACAATGCAGAACTAAGTAGAAAAAGTAATGAAAGAGTGCAATGCAGGCAAATGCTGAAGTTCATAATGACTTAGATTGTGAGGCCAAGAGTCTATCTTATCAGACAGCGGAATCAAGTCAAGTCAAGTCAAAACAAGTCAAGTCTCTTTTTATTGTCATTTCAACCATAACTGCTCGTACGGAACATAATGAAAATGAGACAACGTTTTCCAGGACCATGGTGCTACATGAAACAATACAAAAACTACACTGAACTACGTAAAACAACACAAAAACTACCCTAGACTACAGACCTACCCAGGATTGCATAAAGTGCACAAAACAGTGCAGGCATTACAATAAATAATAATAAATAATAAACAAGACAATATGCACAGTAGAGGGCAGTAGGTTGGTGTCAAGCCAGGCTCTGGGTATTGAGGAACCCGATGGCTTGAGGGAGGAAACTGTTACATAGTCTGTTGCATGGTAGTGTAATTAGTGTAAATCCTTATACTGCCAGCAATCGCGATCAGTTCAATTCCCGTACCTCCTCCCTGATGCTGGAAGTGAGAAGGGAGTACGCCCTGGACGGTGAGGGCCCTACATGATGGAGGCCACCTTTTGAAGATGTTGTCATTGGTGCCCATGATGCAGCTGGCTGAGTTTGCAATACGCTGCATCTTTTTCCAATCTTGTGCATTGGAGCTGTCATGCGAGATGGCGATGTAACCAGTCAGAGAGCTCTCCGGGCTACATCTGTAAGATCTCGCTAGAACCTTTGAACACAAACAAAATCTCCTCAGACTCCTTAGGGGCCTCAGCACAGAGGTTATGAGTGGTTTTGAGATCAGCATTTGGCCCCCATAGAAGGGCACTCAGAGGGGTCCTGTCCAGGCCCTGAAATAGGCGGTGGCTCCCCTGAAGTTGAAAGACTGTGTGTGGGTGGGAAAGGTGCTTGTTTTGTTCTTCTGCTGAGCATTTGTGAACTAGCTTTGTTGGTGCCATGTGTGGCGATATTTGCAAGCTGCCCCCAGCACAACGTTGGGTGTGTTGGTCGTTAACACAAACAACACACTCCACTGTACATTTCGGTGTACATGTGTTAAGGTTGTTACAGCTGGGGGTGGATATGAGGAGAAGCTCCCACCACTATTAAATGTTCCCAGTGGCGTGTGTCTCAAATAGCCTCCGGTAATCAAGTCCAGCTCCTGGCCTTCACATGTGGCTTAGCCACTAAGCCCGGCGGAACCATTTCTACTGACAGGAGAAGGGACAAAGACGTGTCACTGGTGCCTTAAAACCAGTCGCTTCAGGCAAATGGGGCTCGTCAGCTGTGGTTGGCAGCTCATTTAGGAGAAGGAACCTCTGTTGCCTTACAGCCGTACCCACTCATGGGGAAGGCATCAGCAGTAAACCAGAGCTGGAGTCCCTAAGGCAGTCAAACGCTGACTGGCAACTCCTGTGGCGCTGCTGGTTTTGCCAAATAGTATCAGCGTCTGCTGTGACTGTGGATTCATCAGCCGTGTGGAGAGGGGGAGCCTGCTACATGGGCACCAGCCTGCTCTCCGTATCGTACTGCCCAGCCTTGTGTGTCACAGGCAGCTGGGATGTAGCATCCATGGTCGATCCCAACCATCGTAGGCCTTGACATGTAATAAACACATAAATCTGAGCCTGACGCCCAGCCACAGCCATTTTTCTGGCCAGGCGTTCCTCGGAGAGGCCCTGGTTTGATGGCACTCTGTGGGACCTCCTTGGTCCGGTGACCTGTCGGATAATTTTATTGTATTTTATCTTTGTGCTTCCAGGTCCTGCCTGTGTATCCTTCTGCGCCGTGCTCCACTCCCGATCTGATCAGCTTCGTGTGTCCAGAATCAGCACCACTCTGCACAAACGTGAATGTGGTGAACCCCAGCATGCGGGACAGGGCTCTCCCTGAAGTCCCTTCACCCAACAGCGTCCCAGCTCACCAACTGCAGTAAGTTCACATCATCTCTGCACCCAGAACCCCACTACCAATTCCAGATCTTGGGATGAGATTATGCATGCCCCGTACTCCTGGGGTGAACTGCAGGGATTGTGCTGGGACAGTGAAGAGTTTAGGTTGCTTCCTGTTGAGAAGGGTGAGCAAGGCCTGGTGTTGGAGTAACTGGAAATCCTGGAAGTGCCTGGTGTGTCCTGTTCCAACTCCAGGCCATGCTCATCTTCCCTCAGGAAAAGATCCCAAACTCTTCACCACCCCAGCACAATCCCTGCCCGACAAATCCTTGCAGGGAGTACAGGACACAAATCATCCATACAACATCCTGTCCCCATACCACGTTCTGAATCGTGTGGAGGGTTGCCGTGGTTACGACGGGACAAGGAGATGGAGTTCAGTCGGGGAAAGTGTGAAGTGATTCATTTCGGTTCAATGCGAATCAGGTTTATCATTGACGTATGTTGTGAAGTTTATTGTTTTGCAGCTGCAAGACAGAAAGTTTGCTATAAAGTGCTATATGTAGGTGGGTAGGCTGAAAGAGTATAGTGTTGATAGTTTCATAGACTGTTCAGAAATCCGATGGTGGAGGGGAAGAAACTGTTCCAAAAGTGTCTAAGTGTGTGTCTTCAGTCTCCTGTCGCTCCCCCCGATGGGAAAAGGGCATGTTCTGGGTGATGGGGTGATGGGGGGGGGGGGTCCTTCATGATGGATGAAGCCTCCTTCGGGCATCACCTTTTCAAGGTGCCCTTGATGGTGGGGAGGCCCATGCCCACGATGGAGATGGCTGGGACTACAACACTCTGCAGCTTCTTGCAGTCCAGTGCTGTGGCCCCTCCGTGCCAGTCCCCTGCAGCGGCCCCTCCGTGCCAGTCCCGTGCAGCGGCCCCTCCGTGCCAGCCAGTGATGCAACCAGTCAGAATGCTCTCCATGGTATATCTGTAGAAGTTTGCTAAAGTCTTTGGTGAGATAGAATGAAACCCAACCATGAGGAGGCAATCAGAATGAGGTTTTGTGACAGCAGTACAGAACAATACATAAAAATTACAATAAAAGTAACTACAATCTACCCCTTTCACCAATCCACCATCCAACAATACCAATACAATCAATGCCCTGGATCTCATTCTCTGTTCGATGGCCGTGGAGAGACACTGTCAGGGTTCAGTAGCCAGTCTACAGGACTGTCCCAGACAGTGTGGTGTGTTGACCAGGAATGGGTCCCCTGGGAACCACTTCCCAGAGGGGAGAGACACTGTGAGTCTGACCTGTTCAACCACAGACTAAATTTATCTCTGTCTTCCAGACCCAGCCAGAGCTTCATCGGCAATACTCCTGAATCTCTGTACAGCAACGTGAGTACATGCTGGGGTCCGCGTACCCATCCTCTCCACCCAGCTCAACTCAGGTCGTGCTGGGCAATGGGTGAGAGTACAGCCAATCCCAGGCACCTGTCCCCGCTATCCTTCACCCACACCCATCCTTGGTGTCCATCACCAACGTCCATCCCCACCACCCAACCCGACGTCCATCTCCAGAGTCCATCCCGACGCCCATCCCTGGAGTCCATCCCGACGCCCATCCCTGGAGTCCATCCTCGACGTCCATCCTCGACGCCCATCCCAACATCCAGCCCCGACGTCCATCCTCGACGCCCATCACTACCACCCATCCCAACATCCATCCCCGACGTCCATCTCCGGAGTCCATCCCGACGTCCATCCTCAACGTCCATCCTCGACGGCCATCACCACCACCCATCCCAACATCCATCCCCGACGTCCATCTCCGGAGTCCATCCCGACGTCCATCCTCGACGCCCATCACCACCACCCATCCCAACATCCATCTCCAGAGTCCATCCCGACATCCATCCCGACGCCCATCCCTGGAGTCCATCCCTGACGTCCATCCTCGACGCCCATCCCAACATCCATCACCGACGCCCATCCCTGACGCCCATCACCGGAGTCCACCCCGACGTCCATCATAGCCGTCCATCCCCGACCCCCATCCCCACCGCCTATCCCTGATGTCCATCCCTAACATCCACTCCTAATGCCCATCCCGACATCCATCCCCGACGTCCATCTCTGTCACCGATTTTGAGCTGGAGCAACTCAGAATGGGCAACAAGTACCTATCAACTGCCCCACCTCCCTTTCTCACCCCTGCCCCTCCCTTTGCCCCCTGACCTACCATCCCATCCAGTATGACCCTTCCTTCTGCTGCCCCACCCTTTTGACCCCTTGCCCTATTTGCTCCCTGATGTCCCCTCATCCCACCTCCTCTCCCCCACCCCCCCCCCGAGGAGGACGGGGTGGGTTTTCAGGGCGGACACTGTTGATGTGACTGAGACACTGCCTGACATTTCAGGTGGACTCGCAAGGGACTGAGCTGCTGGCGGCCCCCACGCCTGGTCCCTCCCACACCGAGTGGCCCTGGGAGCACACAGGTAGGTCAGGAAACTGGCAGATTGTGGGGGGGGGGGGTAATGTTAATGTTAATGTCCTGCAAGTCGCACACCATCACCCCACTACGAACAGCCCCCACGCTGCTGCCCTCACTATTCATTCTCTCACCCGCCCATCCCAGACTTTGCTGCCCCTTCTCGCCCCTCCATGCCTCTCTCCACCTTTCCACACCTGTCCGCCTCCTTCTCCTTCCCCGTCCCCACCCCTCCATTCCAGTCCCCACCTTCCCACCTTCCAAATCCTTGTCCCCCCTCCCAACTGACCTCAACCCCAATCTCCATCCCCTCTCAAAGCACCACACTCTTCATCTCCCACCTACCCCCCCCCAAGGGCCGTCCCTTCCCTGCTCTCTCTCTGCCCCTTCATCACTTGCCTCATGCTCTCTTTGTTGAAGACGGAGAGGGTGGTCAGGTCACGTTACAACCACTGCTTCTCCTTCCAGCTACAAGCCAATCGGAGCCTTCGAAGACTGTTGGGCCTCAGCTGATTGGACTGGAGTTTGACCCTCTGGCTAACTTGAACTCCAGCTTCAACTCTGAGTAAGTTTCTACTTCAGACCGTGTGTGTGTCAGGGCAGACTGGTTTAAGTATAACATCCCTTCTCAATACTTCTCACCCTCAGTACCTCCCCTCCCTCTCTGCGACCCTCCCCAGTACCACCCCTTTTTTTTACAAAACTATAAAAGTTTATTTATAACACATAGAAACAAGACAATCAATATCTACACTTAAATTACAATACGGTCACTACCATCTATAAAACAGTCTATACCACAGGGGGACCTCCACTCACAGATATTCCCCAGTGTGCCCATCGCGACTGCATGCACCCTCTCCAAGGACAGCCGGTCACAAACGTATCCTCAGAAAAGGGGCAGTCAGCCCGGACAATGCCCTCCATCTTCCGCCGCCTGGACCCGTGGATGGCCATCTTGGCCAGGCCCAGGAGCAAGCCCACCAGGAGATCCTCCTCTCACCCCACCCCACCTTCCAACCTGACCCATCCCCCCCACAGTGTGACCCTCCCTTTACTGCGTAAGGAATTATCATTAATGTGGTGATCTCTGAGTAATAATGTTTAAACAGAATAAGAGGATGTGCCTCCGGAAGCAGTTTCCTCTGCACTGTAAATCGAGAGTCTGCTCTGCAGGAAGTGTTTGATCAGTTACAGTGCTTCATTGCCACTGTTGGTTTTTGAATACCTCAATCCACAAAGGTTTATGAATAGGCACATTGTGTAGCCTTATCTGTGACACACCCCTGATACAGGCAAAGTACAATCTGTGAAGCTGTTAAGTTTCTGAGAGTCAGAGTCAGAAACTGAAGTTTACTGGAATCGAGAGTGGCTCTTTCGTAGAATTCTGTTACGTTATAAGCAAGACATTCGACCCATCGAACCCGTGTTTATTCCCATGAATCCCACTTCCCCTTTTCTCCCTCATATTCCATTCCCCATTCTGGTTCCCCTCTCTTGTCCCTTCTCACCTGCCCATCATTGCCCTCTGGTTTCCTTCCTCCTTCCTTTATTCCCACAGTCCACTCTCCTCTTCCACCAGATTCCTTCTCCAGCCCTTTACCCCTTCCACCTATCACCTCCCAGCTTCCCACTTCATTCTCCTCCCTACCCACAGACCTTCCTTCTCCCCTGTCAGCTTGTATTCCTCCCCTCCCTTTGTCTTCATATTTCGGCTTCTTTCTCCTTCCTTTCCAGTCCTGATGAATGGTTTCAGCCCGAATCACCGACTGCTCATTCCCCTCCATAGATGCTGCCTGACCTGCCGAGTTGCTCAGCATTTTGTGTGTGTTGCTCTGGATTTCCAGCATCTGCAGAATCTCCTGTGTTAATAATTGCAGTCCCTGCTGTTTTTCTCCGGCTCTGCAGATTATTTTTGGAATTTCATCAGGTCCTCTCTGCATGCACTGGTTAACTTTCTTTCTCCTCCTGCAGATGGTTGGTTCCAAAGAGTTTATAGTCACATTCACAAGTACAGGCACCAAGGTAGTGTGGTGGTTAGTGTGGCCCGGCCCCATTACAGCTCAGGACAGTGTTGGTCACTGGACCATAATGACACATTTCCCCGCACACACAGTAGCTACCTCCTGTAACTAACAAGATGGCCACGAGTGTCGATTCATGGTCTTCTGCTGCGGTAGGCCATCCCCATCAAAGTTTGACGTGTTGTGCATTGAGGGATTCTCTTCTGCACACCACCAATGTAACACGTGGTTATCAGTTACTGTCAGCTTGAACCAGTCTCGTCATCATTCTCTGACCTCTCTCATTAACAAGGCATTTTCACCCACAGAACTGCCATTCACTGAATAGTTTTTTTTTTGTTTTTCACACCATTCCCTGTAAACACTAAACAGTTGTACATGAAAATCCCAGGAGATCAGCAGTTTCTGAGATACTCAAACCACCTCATCTAACACCAACAATCACTCCACTGTGAAATTAACTTAGATCACATTTCTTCGCCATTCTGTTGTTTAGTCTGAACAACAACTGAACCTCTTGACCATGTCTTTATGCATTGAATTTCTGCCACTGATTGGCTGATTAGATAGGCTACCACATGATCGGCTGCATTAATGAGCAGCTGTACAGACATACCTACGAAAGTGGCCTCTGAGTGTATGTTTTGATGTACGTGTGACAATAAAGCCCCTGTCCAGAATCAGATGAAGTAGGTGGGAAGGACAGATTAGCAGAGCTGAATGATCTGTCTCTCTGCTGTACTGTATATTCCATGCAATTCGATGCCTGTAAGGATTCACTCAGATCCCTGAGAGCCCCCAGACTGACAAGCACTGAGAAGACAAGGAGTAAAAAGCCTGCAGTTCAGTCCAGTAATGTACTGTAGCTGTGAATGGTTCCCACAGTGGAAGCCTCAGTTTTGCCAAGAACGAATACGTTGTTGGACAAGACACAGTCCCTGAGATACCAGACTGGCTGGTACAGGCATGCTTTCTGGGCCTAGATTGGAATCAAGCCCACAAGCCTCAAAAGGACAAGGAATTTTCTTTTCAAAGTTTGATTGAAGTAGATGCAGATTATCTTTATTTGTTATGCATACATCAAAACATTCAATAGTCTGATAACAACGGGCTAGAAGCTGCCCTTGAGTCTGGTGGGACGTGCTTTCAGACTTTTGTACCTTTTGCCTGATGGGAGAGGGGAGAAGGGAGATTGTCCCGGGTAGGTGGGGTCTTTGATTACACTGGCTGCATTACTGAGGATGTGAGAAGTGTCGACAAAGTCCATGGAGGGCAGGAGAGGAACTCAGCAGGTCAGGCAGCATCTATGGAGGGGTGTAAATAGTTGACATTTCTGGCCGAGGCCATTCAAGAGGGAATCAGCCCCTTGTGCCTTCCTGTCATTCATTTGACCTCAGCACCACTTCCCCACACTGATCCCATTTCCTGGCCCTGTTAGTCTTGCGAGACCATGGATCTGCGCCTGTAAAGTCTTCACTCTCCAGGGCGTAGAACTGGGCAAGGTTGTATGGAAGACCAGCAGTTGCCCATGCTGTAAGTCTCCCCTCTCCACGACACCTAAGGGAAGGGCATTAGGACCCATACAGCTTGGCACCAGTGTCATCGCAGAGCAATGTGTGGTTAAGTGCCTTGCTCAAGGACACAACACGTTCCCTCGGCTGGGGCTCGAACTCACGACCTTCAGGTAGCCAGTCCAATGCCTTAACCACTTGGCCACGTGCTCGCATATCCTCAAAGCCCTCTATCAGCTGGTCACACCAGGTAGTGCTGGGCTCATCAGCAACACTGGCATCCCTGTGAGTGAGCAGGGCGGGGCTGAGGTGTGAAACGTGATGTGGGGTGCAAGGTGAGCACGAATTATGGTGCAATCTGACTCCCTGTTTGACCCAGCTATCCTACTCACACTAAAAAAAGCCTGTTGAGGCACATGAGCAGAATTAGTCCATTCAGCTCATCGAGTCTGCTCTGCCATTCTATCACAACTGATTTATTATCCCTCTCAATCCCATTCTCCCGTCTCCCACCCCCCGTAACCATCGACAACCTGACTAATCAAGAACCTATCAACCTCCGCTTTAAAAATACACAATGACTTGGCCTCCACAGCCGTCTGTGCCAACAAATTCCATCAGTTTACCACTCTCTGGCTAAAGTTCCTCCTCATCTCTGTTCTAAAAGGACATCCTTGTATTCTTCTGGTCCTAGACTCCCCCGTTATTGGAAACATCCTCGCCACATCCACTCTAAACATGAAACTCTGTAGGCTCCCGCAATGATACATGATGAGAAGACCGTTGACCTATGACCCAGTACGAGCCCTCAGATGAATCCCAGTTCTCGGTTCTTTCCTTCGTAGCCAGTTCATTACAAATGCAATCCACACTGGGCAGGGGACACCAGCACTTGGCTCATTAAAGTCCCCATACCAATATTCTAATGATGCTGATGGTGCTTAATTACTCCCAGACAGTACTTAGACTTAATAGGTTGTTTGTAGTATCTTTAGCCATATAGACCAACACAAAATATCTCTTTACATCTGTCATTTCCTATACCCCACAACTGTTTCCACAGCCTCATTTGAGAGAGAAAGAGGGAGAGGAGAAGGGGGCAGGATCAGGATCGGTCTCTTTTCCTCTTTATACACTTTAATAAAACTCTTATTATCCATTTTAATTTCCCTTGCAAGATTGCCCTCAAATAATTTATAATGCTTTTTGTTGGACATTAATCCCAATCATAAGAACGTAAGCCATGGGGCAAAATTAGGCCATACAGACCATTGAATCTGCTCTGCCTGCTGTTTCTTCGTGGCTGACTTATTTCGTCTCTCAGCCCATCCTCCTGCCTTCCTCCCGTATCCTTTCACTCCCTAACTAACTGAGAATCCATCAACCTCCTTTTTAAATACACCCAATGACTTGGCCGGCACATCTGTCTGTGGCAATGAATTCCATAGATTCACCACCCTCTGGCTAAAGAAATTCCTCCTCATCTCTGTTCTAAATAGACACCCTTCTATTCTCTGAAGCTGTGCCCTCTGGTCCTGGAGTCACCCACTATAGGAAATGTCCTCTCCATGTCCATATTCGATAAGTTTCAATGAGACTCCCCCCCCAAACTCCAGCGAGTACAGGCCCAAAGCCATCAAACATTAACCCTTTTCATTCCTGGAATCTTTCTTGTGAACCTCCTCTGGACCCTCTCCAATGCCAGCACATCTTTTCTAAGATGAGGGGCGCAAAACTGCTCACAATCCTCTAAGTGCCATCTGACCAATGCCTTATAAACCCTAGCATCACATCCTTGCCCTTATATTCTTGAAACAAATGCTAACATTGCTTTTGCCTTCTTTACTACCGACTCAACCTGCAAGTTAGCCTTGAGCGACTCCTGCACAAGGATTCCCAAGTCCCTTTGCACATCTGATTTCTGAATTTTCTCCTTATTTTTGGTATTACCCCAACTTTTTCCTCTTTATACGTTTTCTCTTTCATTTCGCACTCTCCTGCCCTTCTTTAGTGAGCATCTCTCCCTTAGAATCTCTCCTCTTGGCTGAGATCCAAAGTCCTAGAGAGGGTTCAGGTAAACGATTCTGGGAATGAAGAAGTCAATGTATTCGGAGTGTTTGATGGCTCAGGGCCTGCACTCCCTGGAGTTCAGAAGAACAAGGAGAGATCTCATTGAAACCTATTGAATATTGAAAGACCCGGATATTGCGGATGTGGAAAGGATATTTCCTATCGTGAGGGAGCCTAGGATCAGAGGACATAGCCTCAGAATAGAGGGCCATCCATTTAGAACAGAGATGAAGAATTTCTTTAGCCGGAGGGTGGTGAGTCTGCGGAATTCATTGCCACAGGCGCCTGTGGATGCCAAGCCATTGGGTATATTTAAAGTGGAGGTCAATAGGTTCTTGATTAGTAAGAGTGTCAAAGGTTACAGGGAGAAAGCAGAAGAATGGGGTAGTGAGGGAAAATAAATCAGGGTGGAGTGAATGGTGGAGCAGACTTGATGGGCCGAATAGCTTAATTTGCTCGTATGTTTTATGCTCCTTAAATTACCTCCTTCAGCATGAGCGTTGCTTACTCAGATTAATATTCTGGATATCCTTTTGGTTTCAGAGCTGTTTATGAAGATTTGGACTCTATTTTAAACAAAGCCCGGACCTGACGAAGACAACAATTAGTGAGGATCGCTTCTTCTGGTAAGTGCTCAGTGGTCATGGCCTGGCCAGAGGTATATATAGAACACAGAGCAGTATAGAACAAGAACAGGCCTTTCAGCCTACAACACTGTGCCTAGCAGGGTGCCAAAGGAAACTCTTACAGTCCATTTTAGTCTCGGCTGCTACTTTCCCTTCAAATAAATCATTATCTTTTTTGTCAGAGATATATCCCAGTCTTTTCGAGTTTATCCCAATCTTTTGTTGGGAAAGAGAGAGCAGCAAGGTAGTGTAGTGGTTAGTGCTCACTTTATAGCGGCCAGCTGTAAGGTTGAGGTTCGATTCCTGCTACCATCTGCAAGGAGTTTGTACATTCTCCCTGTGACCACATGGGTTTCCCCTGGGAGCTTCAGTTTCCTCCCACATTCAGAGTCATACGGGATAGGTTTAGTAAGTTGTGGGCGTGCTATGTTGGCCCTCGAAGTGTGGCACCACTTGTAGGTTACCCCCAGTACAACCTTCGCTGATTTGAGTTGATGAAAACAGCACATTTCACTGTTTGTTTTGATGAATGTGACAAATAAAGCTAATCTTTATCTATAAATTAAACTAGTTCCATCTGCCAGCACATCATCTATATCCCTCCATTCCCCGCACCAGTCCAAATGCCTTGTACACACCACTATTGTTCCCGTTTCCACCACAGGGCCTGGTAACGCATTCCAGACAGCCACCAGTCTCTGTGTTAACAAAGCCTGGCCTGCATATCTCTCTTAAACCCTTAAACTTCCCTTCTCTCACCTTAAAGGCTCACCCTCCAGCTTTTAACGTTTCTGTTGTGTATTTAATGTTTCAGTACTGTTTGAGGAATATTGTAAATATATCGTCAATTAACTATTCTTTGTCTGTTTACATAATTCATTATGGGTTATACGTAAAAATTAGTGAATCACATACTTCATGACACTACCACGTAAAACCTGCGTGCTTTGTTTAAAGTAAAGAACAAACTAATACTCACATTTCGGGCTCTCGTCTTTATCTTTGAATTAGTTTAATGTGTTGCAGTCACAAAAGACAACAATTTTACTCTGTGAAAAAGACTCTGAGTATCTACTTTGCCTCCTGTACCTCTCATTTTCAGATTATTATGTGAAATTATATACATATATATGTGTGTGTGTGTGTGTATATATACATGTTCTATGTACATACATACATATATATATATATATACACACACACACACACGTATATATAAATGTACAAAATATAAATATATAGATTGTATATATATATATATGTATATTTTTAGATTTTATATAATGTAATATACTATATTTTAATATAATTTTAATTTGAATGAATGACTTTGAATTACGCTCCCTACAAAATAATATATATATATCATTATATAGCAATATTTATAGTATATTTTATGTGGAGCACAGTACTGTAGCCCCAAAACAACAATTTCACAACTTCACAACATATGTCACTGCTAATAAATGTGATTTTGATTCCGAACTCCTTCTGGTCTTTCATAAGAAAGGTCACTGTTTGAGAGAGCTGATAACAGTAACTATGTTCCTGTCCTTCCTGAGCAGGTATCGGAGACGGTGTAGGGGTTGGAAACGAGGGCGAACTGAGAACACGGGAGTGGAGCAGGCAGATAACTGTGCGGGATGTTGATGGGGAGCCAATGGCCGACGCAGTGGAGCCGGACATTCTCTGATGCTGTTGATTTACTTGGTCTTGGGGTGAAATTTACCTCACCACCACCACTCTTCAACACGAGTGGCAGGAAGCTTGGCAAACCTCTCTCTCTGGGAAAAGACTGCTTCCCACTCACACAGCGAGACCCACTGATAACATATCTCATTACTGCTGCCAAGACCACACATCCCAGTAGATAAATATGTAATGTAAAATAGTTGTGGAATTGAAATCTGTTCAACATCTTTCACATCAGTTTATAGATTAAGAATTAACCATTCCAAGTGAAATTAACAGAACTTCCAAACTCCAAGACAGGGAATCTACTCTTTTAGAAAAGAGTTCAGAAGAGTGAGGGACGGGTGAAAGTGAACAGATCAGAGACCATGCTCAGTTATATTGTTTCACTGGGGGATGGTCCCACACACACACTGACCCTCACTGGGGGACGGTCCCACACACACACTGACCCTCACTGGGGGATGGTCCCACACACACACTGACCCTCACTGGGGGGTGGTCCCACACACACACTGACCCTCACTGGGGGACAGTCCCTCAATCATTTCTTCCAAGTAGGTTTTGCGAATGAAAACAACATTGTATTGCCAGAGTGGTTCCAGGATTAACAAATGGTTTGCTGGAGGAGCTCAGGACCAAGGAAGGACCTCGGCCCGAAATGTCGACTGTTTACTCTTTTCCATAAATGCTGCCTGGCCTGCTGAGTTCCTCCAGCATTTCGTGTGTGTTGCTTGGATTTCCAGCATCTGCAGATTTTCTCTTGTTTGTGATGAAACTAATGGATACTATTGAAATGAGGTTGTGGTAGTATGTGGAACTGTGTGAGGAATTGATGTCTGAGGGGATTGGACACATAAAGTTTAAAACAATGATTTTTTAAAACCATGGATGTTTCATGTATTTATTAATAATCTAACATCTGTCATTCTCTCTGGTTGTCTTGTGGGCTTTTGTCTTCGTAGTTTTTTGACAGTTCATCCTTTTCCTTCATTCGCTGGCATTGGAGAAAGTCCAGAGGATATTCATGGGAATAATCTCGGGAATGAAAGGGATTTCATGAGGAATGTTTGATGGGTCTGTATCTGTACTCACTGGAGTTTAGACAAATGAGGGGAATCTCACTGAAACCTATCGACTGTTGAAAGTCCCAGACAGGGTGGATGCAGAGAGGATGTTTTCTATAGAGGAGGAATCTAGACCAGAGGGCACAGCCTCAGAATAGAGGGGACATCCATTTAGAACAGAGAAGAGGCAGAATTTCTTAGTGAGTCTGTGGGATTCATTGCCACAGACAGTTGTGGAGGTCAATTTATTGGTTATATTGAAAGCAAAGGTTGATAGGCTCTTGATTTCAAAGATTATGGGAGAAGGCAGGAGACTGGGAATGAGAGGGATAATAAATCAGCCATGATCAAAAGGCTGAACAGACTCGATGGCCTGAATGGCCTAATTCTGCTCCCATATCTTTTGCTCTGAAAACCCAAGCAGCTGGGAAATGTTAGATTACAATGAGGTGCCAGTGAATCCCAATAATGGACAGAACTGATTAAAGGACTTCACACAGAGAATTACGAGCTCACCCAATGCAGAAATATGAATGACAGTAGGCCACCATTCAGCCCATCATACCTGTGCTATCTAGGAATAAGATCCCCAGCCTCACCCAACCTTCCACACTGGCTCCCAGGTACTCAGGCACACACCCAAGGCCCATTTAACTGGGGAGTGAAGTAAACAAACGGGAGCTGGTGAAGAACAAGACACAGTAAAGGTCCAGAGAGATGTAGCATGTTTCCCATACAGTGATTCATTATAGAGGCTATGTTCTCTTCTGGCTGCTGCCACCAGGAAAGTGGTGCAGGAGCCTCAGGACTCACACCACCAGGTTCAGGAATATTTATTACCCCATAACCATCAGGCTCTCACACCAACTGGGATAACTTCACTCAACTTCCCTTGCACCTTCACTCACTGTTTCCACAACCAATGGATTTACTTTCCTTGGCTGCAGAAGTTTGTGATGGTTCCTCCATGCTTGGATGATCAAAGTGAGCATAGAAGCCCTGCTGCCGACTACGTCACTGGATTT
Organism: Mobula birostris; assembly: GCF_030028105.1. Lineage (NCBI taxonomy): Eukaryota > Metazoa > Chordata > Chondrichthyes > Myliobatiformes > Myliobatidae > Mobula > Mobula birostris. The sequence continues at coordinate 60,336,980 of NC_092393.1, read as the reverse complement.
GACTTCAAAAGTGGAAGAAAGCTGCAGCCGGGTGGAGCTCCCACAGCACCGGACCACATCTTATGGAGAGTGAGGATTGTAGAGTAACGTAATTCAGGGAAATGTACGTAATGACTTTGAGTTGGGGTTTCACTTTCAGAGGCTGGTCCAACATGATGACATTATTACACAAAGATTTTCAGCAAGCTTTTTGCGTTTAGGTTTAGGAGTTCAATAAAATTTGTTATGGGTTTCATTAAACACAAAACGCCTCAATTCCTTTTATTTGCATAAACCTACATTGGTGACCCCGATGCTCTAGAATGATTGCAGAGTTACTGAACATGACAGCCAACACAGTCACTTTGAAACTGCCGGAGTTTTGGGAGCAAAATGCGGTGGCTTGATTTGTACCAGCTGAGGTCTAGTACGCTCTGCAAGAAATCACTGCCGACACCACCAAATTCTACTACATGGTAGCATTGCTCAGCAATTCCACAGTGGCGACAGTCTGCTTGAGCACCCACCCGAACATGATAAATACCAAACCGCCGAAAACTCACCTTTTACAGACTTTTGGACTGCGTCAAACAGTTGCTCTCCTTGCCCAGCCTCGGCGACGGTAAGCCTTTGGAGCTAATAGACCACATGTTGTCTCTCCTGGGAAATCACCACCCTCGTTTTATTCTTAAAGAACTCTTCATGCATCAAGTGCCTGATCAAGTTTGCATAGCCCTCACTAATGCCCCCATGATGGATTATAGGGAGTTTGCTAAAATGGCTGACAGTCCACCCTCAGCAAGGCAACGGTGCATCACTTCCCCTCCTCTACCTCAATAAGCCTGGTCAGCAAGACCCCCAACATAAGGACACCCACGGCTGCGAAGCAGATAACGCTGGGCCTGTGCTTTTACCATATTTGCTTTGGTACGAACACAAAGAACTGCTGACGGCCTTGCAGCTTCGACAGTGCCAGTGCATCAGGACATCCGAGGTCTGTGAACACCATGGGCTCCAGCTGCCAGGGTCGCCTCCTGTTCATTATGGACACCCGTTCAGGGCGACGTTTCCTGTGTGACAAGGGTGCTCCAGTGAGTGTGCTGAAGCATCTGCTATTGACGAGAAGGCAAAGAGCGACGAAACCTCGCTGGCAGCATAATCCAGACTTGTGGGCATGATGGGTGATGCTCTGCTTCAGTGGGCGACGTTACACACGGGACTTCGTCTTGGCTGAAGTGGCTAGACCCCAGCTCGGTGCATATTTCCTGTGTGCCCAAGGTCAGTTAGTCGAACCACTGTCTTGTGGATGTCAAGGGCTTTGGGTCATTGCCCTGCTCCCCTAGTAAGTTCCCCACATTAGCACTGTCAAGCACATGCACCAATACATGTCAGTTTACTCAGCTGCTGGGAGAATCCCAGAATTCACCAAGCCTACAGTCACAAAACATAGCGTTGAGCACCAAATCCCCATAAACAATGGATAGACCGTACCTACAGCCCCTCCCTCCTGCCACCATAATTTACCCCAAAACCATCCCATCTTTCTCCACTCGTCCCCACGAATTCCCACAAGATGCACCCTACTCCCTCCATCCACTCACACCCTACTCCCTCCCTCCACCCACCCACCCCTACTCCCCTCCCTCCACCTACCCCACTCCCCTCCCTCTCTCCACCCACCCCTACTCCCCTCCCTCCCTCTACCCACCCTACACCCCTCCCTCCACCCATCCCTACACCCCTCAACTCACCCAAACCCACTCCCCTCCCTCCACACCCTATTCCCCTCCCTCAACAACCTATTCCACCTTCCCTCCACACCCTACTCCTTCCCTCCACACCCTACACCCCTCCCTCCCACACCCCTACTCCCGTCCCTCCACCCACCCCTACTCCCCTCCCTCCCTCCACCCACCCCTACTCCCCTCCCTCCAATCACCCAAACCCACTCCCCTCCCTCCACACCCTATTCCCCTCCCTCAACACCCTACTCCCCTCCTTCCCTCCACACCCTACTCCCCTCGATCCCTCCACCCACCCTCACCCTACTCCCCTCCTTCCACTCACCCAAACCCACTCTCCTCCCTGCACACCCTATTCCACTCCCTCAACACCCTATTCCACCCTCCCTCCACCCACTCTCCTCCCTCCATTCTTCCACCCACACTCCACAACTTCTCCCTCCTCCATACCCATCCCACTTCCTTCTCTTCAATCGAAACCGACGACTACTTCTCCCGCTGTTTTCCCCCACCCGTACTGCGCCTGCGTACTGCAGGTTGGACTACATTTCCCAGAAGGTGCCGGGCGGCGGGAGCTGCGGAGACCCGGGCAGCTGGTCCACAGGTGGGGAGGGCGCCCGATGGCCGGCCGGCGGGGTCCAGGGGAGGGGGCGACGCGACCTGCAGTGGTCTGAGCCTGTGGGGACCAGGACCCGACCGATCCCCCGCGCCTGAATCTCCCCCCCCCCCCAATTGTCCTGCTGGTCTTCCCCTGCGCGCGTCCCTTCCCCCACCAGGCTGCGCGCTCTCTCTCATTTACCTGCTGGTCTTCCCTATTACCCTGCTGTGTTCCCCTCCACTCCTGCTGGTCTTCCCTATTACTCTGCTGTGTTCCCCTCCACTCCTGCTGGTCTTCCCTATTACTCTGCTGTGTTCCCCTCCACTCCTGCTGGTCTTCCCTATTACCCTGCTGTGTTCCCCTCCGCTCTGCTGGTCTTCTCTATTACTCTGCTGTGTTCCCCTCCACTCTGCTGGTCTTCCCCTGCACTCCTGCTGGTCTTCCCTATTAATCTGCTGTGTTCCCCTCCACTCCTGCTGGTCTTCCCTATTACTCTGCTGTGTTCCCCTCCACTCCTGCTGGTCTTCCCTATTACCCTGCTGTGTTCCTCTCCACTCTGCTGGTCTTCCCCTATTACCCTGCTGTGTTCCCCTCCACTCTGCTGGTCTTCCCTATTACCCTGCTGTGTTCCCCTCCACTCTGCTGGTCTTCCCCTCTTATTACCCTGCCGGACTCCCCCTCTCATTACAGTACCCAGCTCATGACCACCCAATTGCCTAACTTGTCTTCCTCCACATCACTTCCCTCCTGGTCTGTACCTTCCCCATCCCTTTCTCCCGAATCCACTAAGTTTAAAACTCTGAGCCTGCCCCTGATGCTCATGGCCTTTGCTGGATAATGTTGAATAGAGCCTGAAATAGGTCTTCCCTTTAAATTATCAACTGAGGAGGCTTGACTACCATTATCAGTCAGTAGCCTGCTGCTTAATTTATACTTTGAACAGTATTACACTGGCTTCCTGAATACTTCTGGATGGATTTTGCGCTGCTGGTCATGAAACTTCCCTGTGATGCACCATTTTTGAAACAATCACATATATATTTGCTATTTCAATTCGTAATTCAAGTCAGAATAACTGATGCCAAGATTAAGGAAGTCATTTTGATGGTCCACAAATCAATCTGATTCTCAATGACAGACAATTTGAAGAACTTCTAGGGAGACCGGAGAAAATTGTATCCAAGGCATTCAAAGATATTATTGAAAATCTTGGCAACTTCAGGGCACCAAACTACATGCAGCTGGTTGACAACATGCTTCAAGCACACGAAACCATGAAGTGCAACATGTCACAAAAGATCCATTTTCTCTATTCCCATTTAGATGTCTTCCCTGCAAATCTTGGTGCTGTCAGTGACGAGCATGGTGAAAGGTTTCACCAAGACATGGAGAAACGGTATCAGGGCAACTGGAATCCATTGATACTGGCTGATTATTGTTCCACACTTAACTGAGAAACCTCAGACACCGAGTACAAATGAAAATCAACAACAAAGCATTTTTCGCTCAGTTGAAACTATTGAAAAGCATCAGCACCATTAAGCAACTGAATGCATTATATTCAATAAAAGTTAAATCTCTTGTTTCTCCAAATTCCAACATGATGTAAGTAATATGTTCAGCTTCAAATGGTCTACCATAAACAAAAAAAAAAATTTCTGAGGAAACAACACATTCGAAAACAAATTGACGTCCCGTGTTATCTGTGGCTGAGTTGTTAGAACTCTCAGCTCCTGCTCTGAAGTGTTTGGGTTAAAGTCCTACCCTGGAGACCTGAGCACGAAAGTATTGGCTGTGTTAAACACTGCCTTGCCAGCACTGCCATCTGCTCAATGAGATGTTAAGCCGAGGTCCGGTCTTATGCTAAAATGGACGTCAAATATTTTGAAGTTGAGCCTTCCATTGATGTTGTGACACAGAATTCATGTCTGGATTTGCTTATTGCTATCATCAGGGAGGAGGTACAGAGCCTGAAAACACACTCAGATGTTTCAGGAAGAGCTTCTTCCTCTCTGCCATCCCAATTTCTGAATGGACAGTGAGCCCATGAACACTAACTCCGTACCTTTTTTTCTCTTTATGTCCAACTTCTTTAATTTAACTTTTTAAAAATATAATTACTGTAATTTACAATTTTTTATTGTTATGTATTGTGTTGTACTGCTGCCACAAAACAGCAAATTTCACAACATAGGCAGTGATATTAAACCTGATTCTGATTCAGTTAAACGCTGCTGGTCTGTTGTCACTTACCTGTGGGAGCTACTGTGTTATCGATGTAACATCAGTACTTTAAGATTAAAACCTTAAGATTAACTTTACTTAGAGTCATACAGAAGTACAGCACATGGTCCATGCTGAACCATTTAAACTGCCTGCTCCCATCGACCCGTGCCAATCCAAATTTCACTTAAATGTTGAAATGGAGCTCGCATGGACCATTTATGCTGGCAGCTCATTCTACACTCTTGTGACCCTCAGTGAAGAAGTAGATTTGTCACATGTACATCAAAACATACAATGAAGTGGGTCGTTTGCGTCAAATCAAACCGGTGAGGATGTGCTGGCATAGCACGGCAACGGTTTTCTAACCCTAACCACTAACCATACATCTTTGGAATGTGGGGGGAACCGGAGAACCCAAAGGAAACGGACATGGTCACAGAGAGATGATATGGACTCAGCGGTGGGAATTGAACCCCAATGGGAGATGGCTGTAAAGTATTACACTAATGTGCCTCCCCTTCCAACAAACACGACCTGTTGTACTTAAACACAAGAGTCTGCAGATTGCTGGAAATCTTGAGCAATGCGCACAAAAATCCAGAGGAAATCAGCAGGTCAGGCAGCATCTGTGGAAAGGAATAAACAGTTAATTTACACAAAATTTTATTCATTTATTGAGATACAGTGCAGAATAGGCCCTTTGTGCCACGCCGACCAGCAATCCCCCAGTTTAGCCCCAGCCTAATCACAAGATAGTTTACAATGACCAATTAACCTACTAACTTTTACATCTTTGGACTGTGTTGTGTTGAGCACATGGCCAAGTGGTTAAGGCGTTCGTCTAGTGATCTCAAGGTCGCTAGTTCGAGCCTCAGCTGTGGCAGCGTGTTTGTGCCCTTGAGCAAGGCACTTAACCACACATAGTTTGTGCAAGGACTGGCGCCCCACGCAGACTTCCAATCTGCGCCTTGTAAGGCATGAAAATGCCCGACGCAGGCCTCTCATGGTCTGAGTCGACGTTCCCTCCCTTTGGACTGTGGGAGGAAACTGGAGCACCCGGAGGAAACCCATGCAGTCACGTGGAGAACATACAAACTCCTTACAGACAGTGGCAGGAAATTAACCTGGGTTGCTGGAACTGTACTGTAAAATGTTGTGATAACCACTATGCTATCGTGTCACCAAACGCTGATTGTACAGTGCCTTAGGATGTCACGTCATTGTAAGCCAAAGTTAGCAGCAATGAAGGAACATGTTGAACTGTCCAAGGAATGCCTTGTGACCGCGTTGGCTGGACGATTAGTTGCAACGTTTACACGGGCATTGCCAGTAGAAGTAAAGAGATACACGGCAGGGATGGTCAAACTTCCACTCGTTTAAAGTGCTAATGCAACTCTCAGTGAGTCATGGTAACAATGGTTTGTGCTCCAATGTACCCGAAGCTTCACGTAAACATGGAACTGTCCTGGGTGTGCGTCGGCATCTCAGAGGATCTATCCTGGGCCCAGCACTTCGATGCAATTACAAAGAAGGCACATCATTGGCTGTACTTCATTTGGAGTTTGAGGTGATTTGGTATGTCACCCAAAGAGCATGTAATTTCTTATGGATGTTTGGCAAAGAGCATTCTAACTGGTTGTCTGTCCATCTGGTATGGAGGCTCCAATGCACAGGATTAGGAAAAAGCTCCAGAGGAGTGTACACTCAGCCAGCTCCATCAAGAGCTCTAGCCTCTTCACCATCAAGGACATCTTCAAAAGGTGATGCCTCGTTAAGGACCTCCATCACCTAGGCCACGTCCCCTTGTTACTGTCATCATGGAGGAGGTGTCTGGTTGTCTGTCTGAGAGAGGAACTGCCCCAGTGCAAAAGCTGTCCCACACGGGTCTGACATTGTTGGATACGACAGGCAACCAAACGATTTCACTACTTCGACAAATTAGGAACTATGAAGAATTTGAAGGTATCAATAATAATCTGCAGAGAGTGGTATGGACAGCCCAGTGCATCTGTGGATGTGAACTTCCCTCCATTGAGGATATTTACCGCAGCAAGTATGTAAAGAAGGCCTGGAAGATCACCGGGGACATCAGTCACCCCAACCACAAATTGTTTCAGCCGCTTCCGTCTGGCGAACAGTATCACAGCATTAAAGCCAGGACCAACAGACCACAGGACAGCTTCTTTCTACAAGCCATTAGACTTTTAAATTCACATGTCTGTACATTGCGACGGAGTCATAATGCAAAGATTTTTACTCCCTCACGTTGTGGGGTGGATGTAAGATTTAAATAAATTCTAATTCTAATGAAATGTTTCAATGAAAGTAAAGATTTGCAAGTTGCAATCATTGAAAGGATTGTATGAAGGGAGCCCATTATCTGGACTAGATGTCTGTGCTGATTTTGTTCATTTACAGTCCATCGAAAGAATACAGCATTTACAGTCAGTCACTTACAGTCAATACAGCATTTACAGTCATTTACAGTCAATCAGAAGAATACAGCAGCAAATTCCTGTCAATAACTATTAGGAACTAATAGACAGTTTTATAGTACTGTGGTAGTATTGGTAGTATTCTACTTTGTTCTGTATTTAAATTCATGATCTGTAACTCAGTTAAATGTTTTTAATACCTTTTTAACAATTTCCATAAAAGTTCTGCTTGTTGGGACAGGCACTTTATTGGACCAAAATTTATTAGTTTTGATGTGTCCAAATGAAGCAAAATGCCCTGTATTTCCTATTGTGACATAGTTTTATTTAAATGTACTGCTGCCACAAAACAAAACATTTCACAGCACAGTTAAACCTGACTCTGACCACATGCCCAAACACCAACAGGCACTCATTTCTTCATTCCATGTAATCACTGACAGAACAACAGGGATAACTTTGTTGTTTCGTGGCACACCCTTTGCACCAGACACTTTTGTTCCAGCCGGGAATTCTTTAAGAGAATATTTGGAAAAGTAGCTGCAACATTAGAACCAAATAACTTCAGTGACGTAAAGGAAAACTTGTGTCAGTTTGATGGGTAACTCTGGGATTAGCGCTGACACTGTAAGATTCAGGAGACAAACAAAGCTAATCTTTAGATCTTAATCTTCATCCTCAAGAATATTTAGGATTTGATGAAGAGTTTATGTGTGGAATTAAAATATCCACTTTAGTGAGAAAGGAGAAAACTGCACAATAAAATAACCAGAAATAAAGTAATGTGCCAATTATTCTCAATCCAGAATATTTTTAAAATCAATAGAACGTCAACAGAACTTTCCATTGGTTGTGCTCCAGCCTGTTCTGTACACAAAGAAGGGGAAATTGATTCAAAATTCAGGACTCTTTAATGTCTTTTCCAGTACGCATGTCTAAAGGAGTACAAAATAATTGTTACTCTGAATTAATCTGGCAGCACAAAAAAAACATTAAATAAAGAACACAATAATAATAATAAAAACAAATATAAATGCTTATATACAGTCCATAAATTGATTGTGTGTCCATAAAGTGATACCAGGCTGTAGGCTAAGTGATTGACGGGAAATAATAAAGTAGTGGTGGAGTTAGTGGGTGGAGGTGTTGATCAGCCTTACTGCTTGGGGAAAGGAACTGTTTTCAAGTCTGGTGGTCCTGGCGTGGATCTTCCCTAATGGGGGTGGGACAACCAGTCCATGAGCAGGATATTATGTGCAGAGGAGAAGGTTATATCCACTATATTGTACACAGAAAGGTAGCAGGCAGTAAACTCTCGTCCAGTGGGGGAAGTGAAGTGGGCAGGGCCGTATTCCCACTGTACTGAGCTAAATGCACCATCCTGACGTATTTATATTTGTTTCCTTTTGTAGGATCTTTGAGTCGATTGGTTCAATGAGGTGCCCTCTACAGCAACTCCTGTTGAGCACTAACGAGGGTCTTGTCCCGGACTCTGACGGCCTTTAAGGTCAGTTTTGATACCGTCTCAAAGCTAGCTTTTACGCATCGTCTTCACTCCTGTTGTGAGATTCAGAATCAGGTTTAATATCACTGACGTGTTTGTGAAATGTATTCTTCTGCTGTTGGAGTACAGAATGTTCTGTATGTAATGCTGTTGTCCAGGTGCTTCAAGGCCGAGCAGTGAACTGTTGCAGTTGCATCCACTGTAGATGTGGTAAGGCGCTGAGAAAATTGCAGTGGGTCTAGGTTGTTCAGACAAGATTTAATTCTAGCCATGACCAACCCCTCAAAGAACTAGGGGTGTCACGGTAGCATAGTCGTTAGGGTAACACTACTACAGCATGTGCAGTAAGGTCAGAGTTCAATTCCTGCTGGCGTCTGTAAGGAGTTTCTATGTTCCTGTAACCGTGTGGGTTTCCTCCCAGTGCTCTGGTTTCCTCCCACAGTCCAAAGACATATCGATTAGTATTGGTTAATTGGTCACATGGGAGTAATTAGTCGGCACAACCCCTTTTGGGCTGGAAGGGTCGGCTTCTGTGCTGTGTCTCTAAATAAATAAATTTTTTAAAATCGCTATAAGTTAGAATAAGGAAGTTTTAGAATATGAATAAGTAGTTCAAAAAGACAGCAAAATAATAGAGGTGTCCAGGGCTCAGAAATCTGATGGCAGAGGGGAAGAAGCTGTTCTTAAAATGATGAGTGTGTGCCCTAGGCTCTTGTATCTCCTGCTAGTACAGGAGCCCAGGAAGAGGGCATGTCCCTGATGGTCCCGGATGGTGAGGCTCCTTCATGATGGATGCCACCTTCTTGAGGCATCGCCTTTTGAAGGTGTCCGGGATGCCAGGGAGATTGGTGCCCATGATGGAGCTGGCTAAGTCTACAGCCACCTGTCCCTTCAAACCAGAGTGCTGATGCAACCAGTTAGAATTCTCTCCATGGGACATCTGTAGAAATTTGCCAGAGTCTTTGGTAACATACCAATTCAAAGATTCTAAGGTAAGTTGTCTAGGAAGAACATTGGGACATTTTAGTACATTAAAGGCTTTTCCAAGTGTTTGCTGTTGAAACAGAGGATGTAGAAATGAGGTGGTTAAACAAGTAAGCATTTGGTATCCTTACACGTCGCTGCCGATACATGACGCCATAGCACAAAGTGGAAACAAGCAGTGCTGGAAATGGTTTAAGTCTGCACATTGCCACAGATGTCCTTCCAGTCCCCCCAGCTCTCTCCATCTCTGCAACTTCCGAGTGGGAGCACACTTATCTCCCTGCTCTTCCATTTCTTATGAAAAGTCCCTGATCAACACATCCCGTCTGCTTCTCTGCACTGAACTGGTGACTGTCTGCAGCAGTTTCTGTTCTGCTTCGGGCTTTTGAAACTTTTGGGAGTTGGATACAATATCAAAGTTGAAAACAATCTGTTGCAATTTTGGACAGAAGGCAGGGAATGGATAGTGTCAGTGACTGGGAAATAGAGCTTGTCATGCATATTAAAGGTAGAGGTTCAGTGTTTAACTAGAGAAAGTTTTTTTCTCACTGAAACCTATCAATCAAAGGTTTCTCTAAAACCTATCAATCAAAGTTCGAAGTAAATTCTTAAGTAAATTTATTATCCAGATAAGAAGTGCTGGAGAGAGATGACTTGCAGGTGATATGAAAGAACAACATTGCCTGTGTGGTCTCAATGAGCAGAACACCCTCCTTCTTTGGCACGTCAATTTTCGAAGTCAAAGTAAAATTTATTATCAAAGTATGGATATGTCACCATATACTACCCTGAGATTCATTTTCTTGCCAGCATTTACAGAAAGAATAAAAATATACAATAGAAACATAGAAAATAGATGCAGGAGTAGGCCATTCGGCCCTTCGAGCCTGCACCGCCATTTATTATGATCATGGCTGATCATCCAACTCAGAACCCCGCCCCAGCCTTCCCTCCATACCCCCTGATCCCCGTAGCCACAAGGGCCATATCTAACTCCCTCTTAAATATAGCCAATGTACTGGCCTCAACTGCTTCCTGTGGCAGAGAATTCCACAGATTCACCACTCTCTGAGTGAAGAAGTTTTTCCTAATCTCGGTCCTAAAAGGCTTCCCCTTTATCCTCAAACTGTGACCCCTTGTTCTGGACTTCCCCAACATCGGGAACAATCTTCCTGCATCTAGCCTGTCCAATCCCTTTAGGATTTTATACGTTTCAATCAGATCCCCCCTCAATCTTCTAAATTCCAACGAGTACAAGCCCAGTTCATCCAGTCTTTCTTCATATGAAAGTCCTGCCATCCCAGGAATCAATCTGGTGAACCTTCTTTGTACTCCCTCTATGGCAAGGATGTCTTTCCTCAGATTAGGGGACCAAAACTGCACACAATACTCCAGGTGTGGTCTCACCAAGGCCTTGTACAACTGCAGTAGTACCTCCCTGCTCCTGTACTCGAATCCTCTTGCTATAAATGCCAGCATACCATTCGCCTTTTTCACCGCCTACTGTACCTGCATGCCCACTTTCAATGACTGGTGTATAATGACACCCAGATCTCGTTGCACCTCCCCTTTTCCTAATCGGCCACCATTCAGATAATAATCAGTTTTCCTATTTTTGCTACCAAAGTGGATAACTTCACATTTATCTACATTAAATTGCATCTGCCATGAATTTGCCCACTCACCCAACCTATCCAAGTCACTCTGCATCCTCTTAGCATCCTCCTCACAGCTAACACTGCCACCCAGCTTCGTGTCATCCGCAAACTTGGAGATGCTGCATTTAATTCCCTTATCCAAGTCATTAATATATATTGTAAACAACTGGGGTCCCAGCACTGAGCCTTGCGGTACCCCACTAGTCACCGCCTGCCATTCTGAAAAGGTCCCGTTTATTCTCACTCTTTGCTTCCTGTCTGCTAACCAATTCTCCATCCACACCAATACCTTACCCCCAATACCGTGTGCTTTAAGTTTACACACTAATCTCCTGTGTGGGGCCTTGTCAAAAGCCTTTTGAAAATCCAAATATACCACATCCACTGGTTCTCCCCTATCCACTCTACTAGTTACATCCTCAAAAAATTCAATGAGATTCGTCAGACATGATTTTCCTTTCACAAATCCATGTTGACTTTGTCCGATGATAAAATCTACAAATGGAATCTACAAAATTTCATACGTATACGAAGACTGCCAAACAACCAATGTCAGAATCAGATTTAGTATCAACAGCATATGTCATGAAACTTGTTGTGCAGCAGTACATTGCAATGCATAATAATAGCAACTCTAAATTACAGTGTGTATATATATATATATATTATTTAAAACATTGAATTAAATAAGAAGTGTAAAAAGTATTGAGGTAATGTTCATGGGTTCAATGTCCATTCAGAAATCAGATCGTGGAGGGGAAGAAGCTGTTCCTGAATCATTGACTGTGTGCCTTCAGGCTCCTGTATCTCCTTCCTGATGGTAGCAATGAGAAGGGGGCACGTCCTGGGTGATGGAGGTCCTTAATGACGGACACTGCTTTTTTGAGGCACTGCTGCGTGAAGATGTCCTGGATGCCGCGGAGGCAATTGCTCATGATGGAGCTGACTGAGTTCACAACTTTCTGCAGCTTACTTTGATCCTGTGCAGTACCCCCCGCCCCTCCATCCCAATACCAGACAGTGGTGCAGTCAGTCAGAGTGCTGTCCATGGTACATCTGTAGAAATTTGCAAATGTCTTTGACAAACCAAATCTCCTCAAACTCCTAAAGACATATAGCCGCTTCCATGCCTCCTTTGTAGCTGCATCGATATGTTGGGCCCAGGATAGATCCTCAGAGATGTTGACATCCAGAAACTTGAGACTGTTCATCCCTTCCGCTGCTCTATGAAGACTGGTGTGATTTCCCTCATCTTACCCTTTCTGAAGTCCACAATCAATTTCTTGGTCTTAGTGACGTTGAGTGCGAGGTTGTTGCTGTGACACCATCATCCAGCTGATCCATCTCACTCCTGTACACCTCCTGGTCACCATCTGAAATTCTGCCAACAATAACTGTGTCATCAGCAAATTCATAGCAAAAGAAGACATACTCCCAATAGATAGGTAGATGATAGATAGATACACACAAGAGATTTTGGGTTAGCAATGCCCACTTCACGGAAAATTCATAGAATAAAAATGAATTGAATGTGGAATGTTACTGGAATATAATATCACATTGATTTCATGCATTGTAATTTTCTGGAATGTGGTATATTAACATTGGGCAGTGTGATGTTCAGGTGGCATTGCTGCTGTGCAGACCAAGGGTCTGATATTTTGGCTATCGTGTCCACGAGGAGTTTGTAGTCAGCAAACACTGTGAAATGGCAACCCTCTAGAAGAAAATGAAAATGGCGGACAGCCAGATAGAGGCCGTGAAGCTCACGGTCCAGCATCCTCTCGGCGGGGTGGGGTGGGGACAGAGCTGCCGACTGAGGAAGACGAGTGGCTGCCATACACCTCCGGCCAGCTGTCTGTGCACTTCACCTACAGAATAGTCTGAGGCGTTAGTATTAAAGGCTACAGATACACTGGGGAGCAGGGGCACCAGCAGGGTCATATTAGAAAGAGCTTGTTTGGTATCACCAAATGCCCTGGTCATGTGCACTGACCAGTCAAGCACTTGATTAGGGGTATTGCCTTTAAGCACACTGTACTGGGGGAGCATTAGGTCAGCTGCTCGTGGAATGAAGTGGTGATAAATTCACCATGCCACAAAACTCATGTAGTTTTTTAGTAGTGGGGGTTGGTGGGAAATCCATAATAACAGTTACCTTTGATGGGGAGGGTTTTACACCTTCTGCAGAGATGCAATGGTTAAGAAAGTCAATGGTTGAGAACCCAAGTTGGCACTTAGCAGGATTAATAAAAAACCCATGTTGGCTTAAGCACTTGAAAAGTGTGGAGAGATGAGATACGTGTTCGGATTTGGATGCACTGGCGACAAGTATGTCATCCAGGCAAACGAAAAAGAAATCTAAAACTTTTAATACAGAGTTCACCAGCCGTTGGAAAGTCTGTGCTGCATTTTTCAGCCCAAACGGCGTGTGCAGAAACTCAAAAAGGCTGAACAGGTTTACCACAGCTGTTTTGGAAATGTCCTCCAAGAACACAGCATCTGATCATAGCCCCTAACTAGATCAACTTCGGAAAAAAAATTAACTTTCCGGCTAAATGTTCTGAAAAATCTTGAATGTGTGGGACCAGATAATGATTGGGGGTGGTAGCCTCATTATGGCATCAGTAGTAGAACTTGGTGTTGTCCGCAGTGATTCCTCACGGAGCAAACTAGGCCTCAGCTTGTACAAACCAAGCAACTGCATTTCGCTTCCAAAACTCCGGCAGTTTCAAAGTGACTGAGTTGGCCATCATGTTCAATGACTCCAGAATCGTCCTAGAGTATTGGGATCACCAATGTAGAGTTTCGCAAATAAAACTAATTGAAGTGTTTTATCTTTAATGAAACCCGTACACATTTTATTGAGCTCCAAACCTTACACAACCAAAGTGCACTAAACATCCTTCCCGTAATAACGTCATCAAATCGGATCAGCCTCTTAAAGCAAAACCCCGACTCAATGTCGGTGGTTGTGAATTATGTACTTTTCCCCCATTTATGTTGCCCTACAACTCTGACGTCTTTGGACTGTGGGAGGAAACCAAAGCACCCGGAGGAAACCTCTGTACAAACTCCTTACAGAGGACACTGGGATTGAACACCAAACCCCGACACCCTGAGGTATAATAGTGTCAACTAACCGATATGTACCATGGCACCACTGTGACTGAAGGGCCAACATTGGGAAAAGATCTATGGGATTCCACATGCTGGAATGAGAGAAGGTATGGGAGGGGGTGGGGGAAAATCAAAAGGTTTGAGGTTCCATGCATGTGGCACCTTGGACCAGGAACATTCTTCTGCGGATTATGAAGTTTCTCGGAGCACCTTTGTTTGAATCTAGTTATTCGGAAGAAGAGGTAGTTTGGCATCTGTGAGTTTGTGAGCTCAGGCCAGGGATGACCCAGCAGGTTGGGGAGTCCCGGGGCTGGGGGCCGGTACGAGTCTGGAGTTCGAGGTGGAATGTTCACAGTCCCATGACTGGCAAGTTTTGGGGCCGTCTGAAAATCAGAGGTGTGATGTCCGCAAGTCCAGGCCAGGGTCCGGAGGCCTTTCTGGGGTTGTGAACGGGTGGGAGAAAAGGGACTTGATTTGTTGTGCTATCGTTGCATGTATTCTGTTGAACGTTGTGGGCATGCTTTGTTGGCGCCAGAATGTGTGGTGATACTTGCAGATTGCCCACAGCACATCCTTTGGTTGTGTTGGTCATTAACACAAACAACACATTTCACTGTATGTTTCGATGTTCAATGTTCAAAAGATCAATGTAAGTTTATTACCAAAGTCCATATATGTCACCATATACAACCCTGAGTTTCGTTTTCTTGCGGGCACGCTTGATAAATCCATAGAATAACCATAACAGAATCAAGGACTGCACCAACTGAGTGTACAACCAGTGTGCAAAAGACAACAAACTGTGCAAATACAAAAAGAAAGAAATAATAATAATATATGAATAAGCAGTAAGCATTGAGAACATGAGATGAAGAATGCTTGAAAGTGAGCCCACGGGTTGTGGCAACACACATAAAAGTTGCTGGTGAATGCAGCAGGCCAGGCAGCATCTCTAGGAAGAGGTGCAGTCGACGTTTCAGGCCGAGACCCTTCGTCAGGACTAACTGTAGGAAGAGTGAGTAAGGGATTTGAAAGTTGGGGGGGGGGGAGAGATCCAAAATGATAGGAGAAGACAGGAGTGGGAGGGATGGAGCCAAGAGCTGGACAGGTGATAGGCAAAAGGGATACGGGTTGTGGGAACATTTCAGTGATGGGGCAAGTGAGGTTGAGTAAAGTTATCCCCTCTGGTTCAAGAGTCTGACAGCTGAGGGGTTTCCAAATCCTGGTAGTGTGAGTCTTGAGGCTCCTTGTACTTTATTCCTAATGATAGCAGCAAGCAGAGAGCACGTCCTGGGTGGTGGGGGTCCCTGATGATGGCCGCTACTACTTTTTGTAGGATTTTACGTTGAAGGACTTTGGTGTACTCTTCACTACACATCTATAGATGTCTACCAAAGTTTTAGACGTCATGCTGAATCCTTGCAAACTTCTAAGGAAGTAGATGCGCTGCGGTGAATGCCTGCAAGAAAATGAATCTCGGGGTAGTACACGGTTTGATAATAAATTTATTTTGAATTTTGTCTTTAACTATGCTAGTTGCTTTATTGAGGCAGTGAGATGTCCTATATAAATAGTATAGTTCCCTAGTACAATAAGGTGGACTCTCGACAAAGGTTGAGTGAAAAGCTTGTCTCGCATACCGTTCATACAGATGAGATCATTAGCTAGTGCACTGAGCTAGAAAACAGGTAAAATAATAACAATGCAGAGAAAAGTATCTGGAAGAAGATGGTGCCAGCAAACAATTTGACCAAGGGTGACATTCTCTGGATGGTTCACGAAACTATTTTTTTCACTTCTTTTACATCTTCTTTTTCTTTCAAAAGTGGTTCAGCTACTGTTGGAGCCTGTGATCTACATCTTGGTGGTGTGTTTTCAGGCCGATTCAGCAGTGCGGCACTTTGCTGTCTCCGAGAGTGTTCTGTGAGGAGTGAGGCCTGGAGACAGGGCACGAGCCCGTGATCGCCTCCATTTCTCGCTGATCTCACCGATTAAGGCACCAAGTAAGATTGAAATTATCGAGGCGAGTGCGGAAGGCGAGGGTGTCAGCGCCAGCTACAGCCTCTCACTCTCACTCAATGCTTCTGGAGGAATGTCCCGTATTCGGATTCTCTGTTTCTCTCTCTCCGTTGATGCTGTAGGGGGATTTGGGATTTGGGTGTTTTTTGCTTTTTTTTTGTAGCCATTTCCATTTCCATTTCTCAAGAACTACTCACTATAGTGGCAGCAGAAAGTAATCGCAGAGGCCTCTCAATCAACACCAAGAAGACAGAAAGCATGGTCATCTCCAGAAAGACAAACATCTCACAATGTGTGATCAAGATCAGAAATACAAACATCAAACAAGTCAACAAATTCAGATATCTTGGCAGCCTAATAACAAGTGATGGCAGATGCGACACAGATATCAAATACAGAATAGCAATGGCGAAAGAAGCTTTCCAAAAAATGAAGACCATATTAACAGACAGAAAGATGAGCACGTACAATAAAAACAGAATACTGCAGTGCTACATTTATTGTATCCTGACTTTTGGAAGTGAATGCTGGACCATATCCCCTGCAATGGAAAAGAGACTAGAAGCAGCTGAATTTGGTTCTACGGGAGAATGTTAAAAATATCATGGACCACACACACATCAAATGAAGAAGTTCTCAGAAGAGCCCAAGCAATTAGATCACTCATACCAACAATAAGAGAAAGACAACTCAGATTCCTAGGACACATCATGCGGAAAGATGAACTAGAAAAACTCATACTCTCTGGAAAGATCGAGGGGAGCAAACCTAGAGGAAGACCTCGGCTTACGTACATCAAAAGCCTAGCCAGGTGGCTACACATCGAGGAAATGGAAGTCATCCAAAAAACGAGGGATAGATCTATATGGAAAACTATGGTCACCAACGTCCACATCGGATATGGTACCTGGACAGACAGACAGATTTCCAATTTGTTGTTTTTCATGTGTGTATGTGGGGTGGGGTGGGGGGTTAATGTTTTTCTTTGTTTGGGTTCCATGGTTTTCTTTGTTTGTTTCGTGACTGTCTGTGAGGAAGAAGACAAATCCCAGGGTTGTATATTGCATACATATTTTGATAATAAATGTACTTTGAATCTTAAAGTGTTAGAATTACAAAGAAAATGCAGTGCAGATGAACAATAAAGTGCAAGGTCATTAATGAGGTAGATTGTGAGGTCAAGAGTCCATCTTATCGTCCCAGGGAGAAATTTAATCGTATGAGAACCGTGGGCTAGAAACTTTCCTTGAGCCTGGTGGGACGTGCTTTCAGGCTTTTGTATCTTCTGCTCGATGGGAGTGGGGGGAGAAGAGAGAATATCTGGAGTTGGTAGGGTCTTTGAGTATGTTGGCTGCTTTACTGAGGCGACGAGAGTTGCAGACAGAGTCCATGGAGGGGAGAGGCTGGTTTCCGTGATGTAAAAATGTATAACGCACAGATGCACTCTCTCTGCAATGAACTGTCCTCGTGTGGGAGAGAATACTCGAACATGGCACCAGAGAGAGTGACTCAGTCACTTTTAGCCAGTGTTGGCTCAATGTGAAAGTCCTGTTATTATTCTATTAATCACAAATCAGATTTCTGTAACTGGAGCCTACTTATTGTGTGACAGCAAAGAGAGATTATCCTCACTTGTATTTGGAAAGAAATTAATTGTAGTAAGCAGAGTCATGTGGAGCTCAGAGAATGGATTTGGCAGATTAATGAGTGTGAAGGAGTTCAAATCCTTTCAAATCTCAGTTATAAAGACTAATAAAGACAAAGTGATCACATCCCCTGGGAGTACTGACTTACTTCTCCTTTAGTGAATCAGTTTTGAGGTACATTTTTCTGCAGTTAAACAGCGCGGCAGATACAATATAATTTGTTCCACTTTACAGGATGTCTGCATTGTTACTAAGACCAGGATTTATTGTCCACCCCAATTGCCCATGAGAAAATGGCAGTGAGCCACCTTGTTTAACAATGAGTCCTCCCAGGCAGCCTGTTTCCACTGCGCTGTTGGGTTGGGCGTTCCAGGCTTTTGACCTCGTGATGATGAAAGAAGGCAAAATATTTCTAAATCAGGATGGTGCATTACTTGGAGGGAATCGGCGAGGGATGAGGTTCCCAAATTCAAAATAATCACATGTACATTGAAACATACAGTGAAATATTTGTGTTACCAACCAACGTATCTAAGGATGTGCAAGTATTAGACCATAAGACATTGGAGCAGAATTAAGCCATTCAGCCCATTAAGTCTGCTTCACCATTTCACCATGACTGATTTATTATCCCTCTTAACCCCATTCTCCTGTCTTCTATCCATAACTCTTGACACCCTGATTAATCAAGAACCTATCAACCTCCAAATATACCCCAAGACTTGGCCTTTCAATATTCAGTAGGTTTCAATGAGACCCTCCTCATTCTTCTAAACTCCAGTAAGAGTCCACATATTCCAGCGCCAGCAGAGCATGAATACAATGTTCACAAGCAACAAGAACAGCAAAACAAGCCCCTTTTCCACCGTCCCAGCCTCTCACACACATTGACATGCTACCTACTGGCCTCCAGTCCTTGACACCAGACTCTCAGACTCTCTAACTTCTGGGGACACTGACCCATGGGCATCAACCTTTGGGCTTTGACCTCTGGATTTGCCTATCCCTGACCTTCCGACCTCCGGCTTTGACCTTTGGCCGTTGCCAAGCTTTGGGTATCATCCAGGACTCACTTGGACTTTGCCCTCCAGAGGACCTCTGACCTTGGGAGGCCCCTGCAGTTGTGGTGGAGATTGGGAGGTGCGTTCATGTCTCTTTGCTGCAGTTACAGAGCACAGAAACAGGCCCTTCAGCCCAACCATCTAAACTAGTCCCATTCACCTGTGCTTGGCCCATATCATTCCAAGCCCATTCAAATATTTCTTAATTAGAGTGTGTCATGAAATCTGTTGCTTTGTGGCAGCAGTACAATTTTAAAAAATACTCTAAGTTAATAAGATATATTAAAAAACTAAATGAGTGCAATAAGAGAGCAGAATATTGAGGAAGTGTTCATGGGTCATTGAGAAATCTGATGGCCATTTTTCAAAGGTTCATTTACTATCAAAGTATACAACTTGAAATTCTTCTTCTCTGGGTAGCCATGAAGCCAAGAAAGAAAAGAAAGGCTCCGCGATCATCAACCCCCAAAATCACTCCTCCCTGCAAAAGAAAACGAGCAAAAATGGAACAGGCACGTCAACCCCCAAATCCTTTCTCCCACACAAAAAAAACCAAACAAATCGGGACAGGCACATCGACCACCAAATCCCCTTCCTGCAGAAAACCTGTGCAACACTGGGCCCAGCAGCAGATTGTTCCCTCTCCACAGCAGAGCCGTCAAAAGACAGGCAGCTAGCACTTGCCTCAATGCTTTAATCTCCCTCATCGCTTTACTTGGTGCCTGCGTACACCACTTCCTCGGTTGACGTCTTCTGGATTTCAGCACCTAAGTTACAGAGAAAGGTTGAACAAGTTGGGTCTTTATTCATTGGAGCGTAGAAGGTTGAGGGGGGACTTGATAGAGGTGTTTAAAATTATGAGGGGGCTAGATAGAGTTGATGTGGATAGGCTTTTTCCATTGAGGGTGGGGGAGATTCAAACAAGAGGACATGAGTTGAGAGTTAGGGGGCAAAAGTTTAGGGGTAACATGAGGGGGAACTTCTTTACTCAGAGAGTGGTAGCTGTGTGGAACGAGCTTCCAGCAGAAATGGTAGAGGCAGGTTCAATATTGTCTTTTAAAGTAAAATTGGACAGCTATATGGACATGAAAGGAATGGAGGGTTATGGGCTGAGTGCAGGTCGGTGGGACTAGGTGAGAGTAAGCATTCGGCACGGACTAGAAGGGCTGAGATGGCCTGTTTCCGTGCTGTAATTGTTATATAACCATATAACAATTACAGCATGGAAACATGAAAAATTTCAGCCCACTCCGTTAATTGTCTCTCTTTTAAACATAATTCACTTCAACCTTGACTAGATACAGGTGCCTCAGGACTCGCACCATCAGCTTCAGGAACAGTTACTACCCCTAAACCATCAGGCTCTTGAACCAAAGGGGTATCTTCACTCAACTTCACTTGCCCCATCACTCAACTGTTCCCATAACCTATGGACCCAATTTCAAGGACTCTTCACCCCATGTTTTTAATATTTATTGCTTGCTTGCTTGCTTGTTTGTTTATTTATTTATTTTTAATCTTTTGTACATTCGTTGTTTCTACGTACTGTTGGGTATGGTTTTTCATTGATTCTATTGTTTCTTAAATTTTCAGTGAATGCCTGCAAGAAGATGAATCTCAGGGTTGTTCACAGTGACATATATGTACTTTGATAACAAATTTACTTTGCACTTTTGAGTTGGATACATATATGGACTAATTGGTCAACTTATGAATATTTAAAGTCCTTACCTGCATAATCAATCACCAATTAAATTATGGTAATGCAAGTGTTAATAGCCAATGTCGATACTCTTGGCTAATAATACCTGTACTGTTGTATTGTGACTGGTGATTGATTATGCAAATAAGTAATTTAAATATGGCCAAGTTGACCAATAGTTAGTCTGCATCCTTGCCTTGAATCCCAACAAGGTGCAGTCGTTCGCCCAGCGAGCGATGTTGTTCAGAGACCTGTCCCGCTTGGGTTGACTGTACACTGTTTATACCCATCCTCGCCTGCATAATCTCTTAACTCCTGCCTTGCCACGCTGCTGCGAGGCAGCGCCTACGGACGGAAATAGACGTTTAGTCCTCTCCAAAGATGCCGCCTGACCTGCTGAGTTCCTGCAGCATATCGTGTGTGTTGCTCTTCGATTTCCAGCATCTCCCGTGTCCGAGATTTGGGGGTGTTTCTGAATCATCTGAGTGGGTGGACAGAGGTGCCCGCAGTCCCCGCTTGGTGGAAGAAGTTCACCCGTGAATGGAGGCACTCTATCCAAGTGGGAGCGACCTCGGCGCAGACGTCAGTTGTAGTTGCCAGGATCGCAAGCGTGGCCACGCCTGTCATTGGCTGCAGTTCGCCCTGCGCCGTCCCGAGGTGGCGACAGGCGCTGTATAAATGAAACTCTGCTGTCGTCCAGCGGCTGGCCCGGCCCGCTGGGCTGGACGGTACACGGCGTTTTCCTTGCCGGCTGCAGAGAGGGAGAGAGGGGGGCACGGAGTCCGCAGCCGCCGATCAGCATGTCTTTACTGTCTCAGTCCGAGGAGGCAGAGCCCGAGCGCTTCGATGGACTGTCGCTGTTGTACTGGTAGGTGTGTGTGTGTGTGTGTGTGTGTGTGTGTGAGAGAGAGAGAGAGACAGACAGACAGACAGACCGACCGACCGACCCGGACCCAGTGTACTGTCCACGGGTTGGCTATACCTGCCCAACTGTACGTGCCGGGAGTGTGATCAAAGTAAATTTATTATCGGAGTACGTATATGTCAACATGTACAACCCTTTCTTGCGGGCATACTCAATAAATCCAAGAACCATAACAGAATCAATGAAAGGCCGCCCATCAGGACGGACAAAACCGTGCAGATACAAATAAAAAGCAATAAATATCGAGAACACGAGATGACGAGTCCTTGACAGTGAGTCCATATGTTGTGGGAACAGTTCAGTGTTGTGGGGGAGTGAAGTGATCCCTACTAGTTCAAGAGCCCGATGGTTGAGGGGTAATAACTGTTCCTGAACCCCTGACCCCGGGTGTGTGTGTGTGTGTGTGTATGTGTGTGTGTGTGTGTGTGAGAGACTGTGTGTGTGTGTATGTGTGTGTGTGTGTGTGTGAGAGACTGTGTGTGTGTGTGTGTGTGTGTGTGTGAGAGACTGTGTGTGTGTGTGTGTGTGTGTGTGAGAGAGACTGTGTGTGTGTGTGTGTGTGTGTGTGTGAGAGACTGTGTGTGTGTGTGTGTGTGTGTGTGTGTGTGTGTGTGTGTGAGAGACTGTGTGTGTGTGTGAGAGAGACTGTGTGTGTGTGAGAGAGACTGTGTGTGTGTGTGTGTGTGTGTGTGTGTGTGTGAGAGACTGTGTGTGTGTGTGTGTGTGTGAGAGAGACTGTGTGTGTGTGTGTGAGACTGTGTGTGTGTGTGTGTGTGTGTGTGTGTGTGTGTGTGTCCGTCCACGTGGTTCTGCATAGCCTTTCCTCTCGTTTCTGTAGTCACCTCGTGTGTGTCCCCGAGCGCCGTGTACAGTATCTCACTGTTGGCGGGCTCGCCGAGCTCTGTGGCGGGTGTGTGTGTGTGTGTGTACTGAACGTGGTACTCTCTCTACAGCTCTGAACACTTTATTCTGCATTGTTACTGCTTTACCTTCTTCTACCTCAGTGCACTGTGTACTGATCTGATCTTGAATCTCGGTACACGCGATAGTCATACGCAGCCAGGCACTTCAGCCCACGAAGTTGTGCCGACTGACCCCTCCCTCCCACACAGATCACCTTTCTGTCATCCATGTGCCTACCTACCAGTCTCTTAAATGTCCCTAATCTGCCTCTACCACCAGCCCTGTCAGCAAGAACCCCAAACTCGCCACTCTGTGTGTAAAAACCTACCTCTGACATCTCCCTGGTCTTGCCTCCATTCACTTACAACCACTTTAGAATCATGCCCCTTGGTATGAGCTATTTTGGCCGGGGGGGGGGGGGGCGGGAGAAATTATCTGGATGTCTACTTGATACCTCTGAACGTCTTGTACACCTCTGGAAGTGTCCTCTCATCCTCCTTTGCTCTAAAGAGAGAACCCTAGCTTGCTCAAGCTTCCCTCATAAGCCTGATCCAGGTAGAAATTCTGGTAAATCTCTGCACCCTCTCTGAGGTCTCCATATCCTTCCTATAATGAGACGGCCAGTTCTGAGCACAATATTGGATGTGTCTGCTGTGTGGACCTCGGGTGTCTGCACATTGTTACATTTTTCCATGTGTCAGTGATTGTCATGGTGCTGCTGGTGCAGTGTGTGTGTGTGTAAGAGAGTCCTGCCTGCCAGGGTCTATCAGTTCTAAGTTCAAAGTAAATTTACGTCAACCATATACAGCCCCGAGATTCATTTTCTTGTGGCATACACAGTAAATCCAAGAAACACAATAGAATCAATGGAAGGCTGGACAAATAACCACTGTGTAAAAGGTTACAAAGTCTGCAAATACAAAAAAAAAGTAATAATAAGCAATAAATAGCAAGAGCATGAGATGAGGAGTCCTTGATGGGCTGTTCCCATAGATTGTGGGAACCATTCAGTGATGAGGTGAGTGACGTATCCCCTCTGGTTGAGGGGTAATAACTGTTCCTGGACATGGTGGTGTGGGTCCTGATGGTTGAGGTGTAATAACACTTCTTGGACCCGGTGGTGTGAGTCCTGAGGCTCCTGTACCACCTTCCTGATGGCAGCAGCGAGAAGTGAGCATGGCCTGTGAGGTGGGAGTCCCTAATGGTGGATGCTGCTTTCCTACGACAGCGTTCCATGTTAACACGCTCAATGGTGGGGAGCGCTATGCCTGTGATGGACTGGGCTGCAGCCACTACTTTTTGTAGGACTTTCCATTCAAGGGCATTGGTGTTTCCGTACTAGACGATGATGTAACGAGTCAATATACTCTGCACGACACAGCTAGAGCAGGTGATGGTGGCACGCACAGTCACACACTGCCTATGTTTGTTCTGCCTCCGTCGACTTAAGCATTTGCAACTTGTGCTCGAGTGCAGATCCAGAGACTTTTCCCAGAGTGGAAATGGCTAATATGAGGGGCATCATTTTGAGGTGACTGGAGGAAAGTATGGGGGGGTGAGGAATGTCAGAGGAAGGTTATTTTACAGAGTAGTGGGTGCATGGAACACACTGCTGGGGTGGTGCGGTTGGAGAGCTGTCTGTGGGTGGGAGGGGGAAAGGTGTTCTGCTGCTGCTGGTGGACATGCTGCTAGGGCTGGGGGTAGAGGCCGATACATTAGGGACTTCTGGCAAGCACATGGATTATAGAAATGGAGGGCTATGTGGGAGGGAAGGGCGAGATTGATCTTGGAATAGGTTACAGTGCCAGCACGACATCGTGAGCGGAAGGGCCTGTACAGTTCTGTGTTCTGAGATTTATATTGAAAGTTTTATCAATACACCATTTTAAGTAAAATTATTGCAACTTGTTTCCTTGAAGGACTTTTTTTTTTCCGAAGATTCAGTTTTAAGAAACAGCCCAGCACATCTGTAGATGTGAACTTCCCACTATTCAGGACATTTACAAAGACAAGTGTGTAAAAAGGGCCCGAAGGATCATTGGGGACCCGAGTCACCCCAACCACAAACTGTTCCAGCTGCTACCATCCGGGAAACGGTACCACAGCATAAAAGCCAGGGCCAACAGGCTCTGGGACAGCTTCTTCCACCAGGCCATCAGACTAATTAATTCACGCTGATACTATTGTGGTTCTACGTTATATTGACTGTCCTGTTGTAGATACTACTTATTCTAAATTACTGTAAATTGCACATTGCACATTTAGATGGAGATGTAAAGATTTTTACTTGTCATGTATAGGAAATAAAGTCAATTTAATTCAATTCAATAGATTTGTGAACTTGGCAAATTCAGATATACTCATATTTGGATGATAGAATTATTTACATTGCTAAATCCTCTGTATGCATCTGTTTCTGAAACTTGTGTGACCTCCTTTGAACTGATATCCTGTCTCCTGTGTGTTTCCCGTCAGTGGAGAGAGGTGTTTGCTGTGGACAGGTTCCCATACCGGCTGGGTGACACTCACTGATACTCGGTCACCGGGTATCTGCTCAGTGTTTGCTCTCGTCTGCAGACTGCTCTCTGCCCCCTCCGCTGCTTGATCGGTTTATGAGATAATAAAAGGCAGCCAGTGAGATTATTTCGGAACCAGGCTCTACAAACAGGAGTAAATTGATTTTGGGCACTCAGATAAACGCCAAAAACATTACAGAATCTGTTTGACTTCCCATTCCCACTCCGGAATGTCAATCCGTGGATAGGTGAGGAGAATAGAATGTGTGAGAGAGAAACTGGAATGGAAAAAGAGAAGTGGGGGGGGTAGAAATGACCAGAAGTTAGAGAGAGCAGGAGTTCCCAGTCTGAGGTCCACGGACCCCTTCAAAACGTTCATTTGTTATCAAAATGTACAACTCTGAAATACTTCTTCTCCGGATAGCCACAAAACCAAGAAAGAAAAGAATGGCAGCACAATCATCAACCCGGAAAATTCTGGCCCTCCCCCCACAAAAAAAACTAACTAAACTGATACAGGCACATTGCCCCCCCCCCACACACACAAACACATACGCACATAACAAAGAAGATCGGGCAATAAACACAAATTATAATTTTAAGAAACGTAGACTGAGGAAAAGAAAGCCTCTAGTCTGAGTCCATATCCAAAATGCAGAAAACCTGGGCAACGCTAAGCAACCTTGCTTAATGATGTTGGTCCATGGCTACCCAGATGGAATATGAGGCGTTGCTCCTCCAACCTGAGAGTGACCTCATAGCAATATAGGGAGGCCTCGGACCAACATGTTGGAATAGGAATGGGGAGTCAAATTGAAATTCAAGATTATTTAATGTCATTTCCAGTACACAAATGTAAGGGGAATGAAATAGTTGTTACTCCAGATCTGATGCAGCACAAAAATACACAAGATAAAGTACATAGTAATAACACACAATAAATATAAATGCATAAGGTAGCTTCTATACATTGATTGCGTGTCCATAAAGTTTCACGAGGCTGTACACAAGGTGACTGACCGGAAATAATATAGTGGTAGAGTTACTGGGTGGAGGTGTTAATCAGCCTCACTGCTTGGGGGAAGTAAATGGGTGACCACTGGGAAACCCTGCCGTTTGCGGTCGACGGAGCAAAGGTGCTCGATGAATTGGTCCCCCAGTCCATGATGAACTGTCCCCCAATTCACATCGGGTCTCACAGATGTAGAGGAGGCCAGACTGGGAATATCCAATATAGTAGGTGGCCCCGACAGACTCCCAGGTGAAGTGATTTTATTTTCCTTCACTATAGGTTTCTTGTGAATAATTATTGTGCACACATTCCCTTTAGGACAATCATGGGACCCTATGGAATCAACCGGGCTGTACAACGCATTGTGTTCTCTGACTGTGAGAATGGCCTGGGTAAGTACGAGCTTCTCAGGTGTGTCGTCTGTAACATCCACCCGTGTGGACAGGCGGGGAGGCACGCTAGCGCATCGGCTAGTGCCTCGCTTTATAGCACCAGCAGTAAGATCAGGGTTCAGTTCCGCCGCTGTCTGTAAAGAGTTTGCATGTCCTCACATGACTGTGTGGGTTTTCTCCAGGTGTCTGCCATTTTCTCCCACATCCCAGAGACATATCGGTTAAGGGTCTCAGCCTGAAACGTTGACTGCTTATTCATTTCCATAGATGCGGCCTGACCTGCTGAGTTCCTCCAGCATTGTGTGTGTGTATTGCTGAGGGTTAGTAAGTTGTGGGCATGCTATGTTTGCGCAAGAAGCTTCACAACACTTGTGGATTGCCCCTGACACATCATCAGACTGTTGGTCATTGACATAAATGATCAATTTGATTATCTGTTTCAATGTTTCGATGTATATGTATATTTAATACCATCATTCCCACAATCCTGATTGAGAAGTTACAGAACCTGGGCCTCTGTACTTCCCTCTGCAACTGGATCCTCAGCTTCCTAACCGGAAGACCACAATCAGTGTGGATTGGTGATAATATCTCCTCCTCGCTGACGACCAACGCTGGTGCACTTCGGGTGTGTGCTTAGCCCACTGCTCTACTTTCTATATACCCATGATTGTGTGGCTAGGCATAGCTCAAATACCATCTATTTGTTGATGATACAACATTGTTGGTAGAATCTCAGCTGGTGATGAGAGGGTGTACAGGAGTGAGATATGCCAACTAGTGGAGTGGTGCTGCAGCAACAACCTGGCACTCAGCGTCAGTAAGATGAAAGAGCTAATTGTGGACTTCAGGAAGGGTAAGATGAAGGAACACATACCAATCCTCATAGAGGGATCAGAAGTGGAGAGAGTGAGCAGCTTCAAATTCCTGGGTGTCAAGATCTAACCTGGACCCAACATATTGATGCAGTTATAAAGAAGGCAAGACAGCTGCTATGCTTTATTAGGAGTTTGAAGAGATTTAGTATGTCAACAAATACACTCAAAAACGTCTATAGATGTACCGTGGAGAGCATTCTGACAGGCTGCTTCACTGTCTGGTATGGAGGGACTACTGCACAAGACTGATAGAAGCTGCAGAAGGTTGTAAATTTAGTCAGCTCCATCTTGGGTGCTAGCCTACAAAGTACCCAGGACATCTTCAAGGAGCGGAGTCTCAGAAAGTCAGCGTCCATTATTAAAGACCTCCAGCACCCAGGGCATGCCCTTTTCTCACTGTTACCATCAGGTAGGAGGTACAGAAGCCTGAAGGCACACACTCAGCGATTCAGAAACAGCTTCTTCCCCTCTGCCATCCGATTCCTAAATGGACAGTGAACACTTGGACACTACCTCACTTTTTAAAAATATATATAGTATTTCAGTTTTTTGCACAATTTTTAATCTATTCACTATATGTATACTGTATAAAGTATACTGAATAAGGTTTACTTATTTATTATTTTTTTCTTCTGTGTTATGTATTGCATTGAACTGCTACTGCTAAGTTAACAAATTTCACGTCACATGTCGGTGATAATAAACCTGATTCTGATTCTGATATGTGACAAATAAAGCTAATCTGGATTTGACCCACTGGGTCCTCACTAATCCAAAACTAGACCAAAACAATTGCTGGCAGCCTGCGACCCCAGAGAGTTTTTATACCTGTGTGACACACCCACAGCTCCAATGATAGCTCCCTATTTCAATCCTTAATTAGCAATTAGCAAACATACATTTAAGCATTATTGAGTGTCATCTCAGTGCTCAGCAAAGATATGACCTTCACCGGTCCTAAACTACAAACTACCACAAAATAAGCAAGAATACGTAATTTACCCCTTTGCTTTTATCACACCCCTGTGAATGTGACTAGTTACCACAATACGTATAATAAACATGCAGCACAGGCTCCTACACTAACTATCAATGACCCAATATACACTGGTCCCACATTAGGCAGTCTCAGTATTGTACTGAAGCCCTGAGTGGGACATGAACTCTCCACCCTCTGACTGTGTGAGTGATGCCTGCTGAAACAGAGGAGACACTGGATTAGGCTTATCACTGCAAGCAGGACAAGTGCTGCACCACCTCCCTCATCACTATTCTCATCCCTAATCAGTCCTTCCAAGTGAAGCGACTCTTCACGCTGTTGGAGTCATCTAGTATGTTCAGCACTCGCGGTGTAGCCCCCTCTACAGCAGTGAGAACCCTCCTGGATCGGGACACTGTTTTGTTGAGCACCACCCTCCGTCCACTGCAAAAGGCAGGATCTCTCGGTGGCTGCCCCCGCCCATTCTGACCTGTCTGTCCATAGCCATCTCTACTGCCATGATGAGGCCAAACTCCATTTGAAGGAGCAACACCTCGTATCCTGTCTACGTAGTCTCCAACCTGACAGCATCAACGTTGATTTCTCTAACTTCCTGTAATTTCTCCCTTACCCTTTCTTACTTTTTCCATTCCCCTTTCTTGCTCCCTTCTCACCCTTTCTCTCCTCACCTACCCGTCACCTCCCTCTGGTTGCTCTCTTTCTTTCTCCCTTGGTCCACTGCCCCCTCCTATTAAATTTCTTCAGCTCTTTATCTCTTCCACCTATCACCTGCCAGTTTCTCACTTCATTCCCCCCCCCCATTACCCACCCACCTTCCCCCTCACCTGGTCTCACCTATCACCTGCCAGCTTCTCACTTCACCCCCCCCCCACTACCCATCCACCTTGCCCCTCACCTGGTCTCACCCATCACCTGCCAGCTTGTACTCCTTCCACCCCCCTGCCCAACCTTATTCTGGCTTCTTCCCCCTTCCTTTCCAGTCCTGATGAAGGGTTTCAGCCCAACTATGTATTCTTCTCCATAGATGCTGCCTGACCTGCTGTGTTTTTCCAGCTCTGTGTGCGTGTGTGTGTGTGTGTGTTGCTCTGCATTTCGTTTACTTTTGAAGCCCTGTGGAAGTTCAGATTTATTTATCACATCCATATGGACACATGCAGTGAAATGTGACATTTGCATAACCATCGAGGATTTGCTGGGCGGAGGTGGGCGGGTTTCACCACACATTCTGGTGCTAGAATAGTGTTAGGCTGAAACTGTGCTACTATGCCATCCTCCCAGTTAGACTCGTGTGACCAATTACACTGCACCCCTCCCTCACTGCAAACTGTGACAGTTGTGTGTCAGAAACAGCAATGTTGATATCGCATTTTACACTGACTCCCACGTTACAGACTGACATTACAAAGATGAGGCGACACAAATAAATATACAAGTTGAAGATTAGCGCCGTTTGTACAAATTATCCAAACATACAGTGGAATTAGATTAGATTACATTAGATTATGAGGACATGCAGTCATCTCTTATTGTCATTTAGTAATGCATGCATTAAGAAATGATACACTATTCCTCCGGTGTGATATCACAGAAACACAGGACAGACCAAGATTGAAAAACTGGCGAAAACCACATAATTATAACATATAGTTACAACAGTGCAAGCAATACCATAACTTGATGAAGAACAGGCCATGGGCATGGTAAAAAAGTTCAAAGTCTCTCGAAAGTCCCACATCTCACGCAGACGGGAGAAGGAAGAAAACTCTCCCTGCCATGCCCGACCACAGTCCGATCCTGAGTCGTCCGAAAACTTTGAGCCTCCGACCACCCCTCCGATACCGAGCACCATCTCTGCCGAACGCTTCGACCCCGGCCCTGGCCGCCAGCAGTAGGCAAAGCCGAGGATTTTGGGGCCTTCCCTCCAGAGATTCTCGATCGCACAGTCGTAGCGGCAGCGAACCGGGCATTTCAGAAGTTTCTCCAGATGTTCCTCCGTGCTTCTCACGTCCGTCTTCATCAAATCAGAATTGTGCATGGCATCCTACTTACAAATACGATATCATTTCACCGGAGAGCTGCGCGTGCTGCGTCGCGCTGCCATCTTCTCCTCCCGCCAAATGTGACATTGGTGTTAATGACCAATAGAGTCTGAGGAGCAGCCCGCGAGTGTTGCCACACTTCGGGGGCCAACAGAGCATGCCCACAGCTCACTGACCCTACCCCTATGTCTTTGGAATGCGGGAGGAAAGCCAAGCAGTCACGGGGAGAGCGTTCAAACTCCTGGGCAGCAGTGGGAATTGATCCCTGTTACGCTAACTGCTATGCCACTGTGCGCAAACGTCCGGATGAGGTCACATTCACAGAGAGTAAAAGGAGGCCGACTGGATCAGTTGGAATAGTGACATCTAGAAGTCGCAAGCTGTGACTCAGGAAGTTGCAGTGCCAACACAGAATTGATACATAATTCTTTTCTCTGTTTTAGGTATTAAAGTTATTGGTGGGTTTAAAGAACAAACCGGTGAGGCGTATGGAATTTACGTTAAGCGTATTTTGCAGAGTGGAATAGCAGCAAGCGATGGTAAGCATACAGTGTCTACTGCTGTATTTTATAGAACAGTGAAGTACAGACCCTTCAGCCCACACCTACTCTAACATCAATCTAACCCTTCCCTGCCACATAGCCCTCCATTTTTCTGTCATCCATGTGCCCATCGAAGGGATTTATGAAACTCCAATGTATCTGCCTCTACCACCACCCTAGCAGGACATTCCTTGCACCTACCACTCTACAAAACTTATCTTTAACATCTCCCCAATATCTTCCAACAATCACCTTAAAATTATCATCGACATCATCATGTGCCGTGTGGTGTGACATGGGTGATCATGGTCTCATGACCATGATTGTTTTGGGCAAATTTTTCTACAGAAGTGGATTGCCATTGCTGCTTTCTAGGCAGTGTGCGTAGAGACGGGTGACCCCAGCCATTATCAATACTCTTCAGAGATTGTCTGCCTGGTTTCACTGGTGGCATAACCGTGACTTGTGATATGCACCAGTTGTTCATTCAACCATCCACCACCTGCACCCATGGCTTCACGTGACCCTGATCGGGGGGCTAAGCAGGTGCTACACCTTGCCCGAGGGTGAGCTGCAGGCTAGCAGAGAAGGAGTGCCCTACACCTCCTTTGGTAGAGATGCATCTCCACCCTGCCATCCACTCAAAATTATGCCCCTGATATTAGCAGTTCCCTTCCTGAGTAAAAGCCTCTGACTATCCACTCGATCTATGCCTCTTATCATCTTGTGTACCTCTATCAAGTCACCTCTCATCCTCCATCACTTCAGAGAATAGCTGTAGCTCACTCAACCTGTCCTCATACGACATGCTCTCTAATCCAGTCAGCATCTTGGTAAATCTCCCTCTAAAGCTTCCACGTCTGTTCTATAGAGAGGTGATCAGAACGGAATACAATACTCGGTGTGTGGTCTAACCAGAGTTTTGTAGAGCTGCAGCATTACCTTGCGGCTCTTGGACTCAATGCTGCCATGCACACTGCTGGGCTACTCTGCCACCCCTCACCTCAGCCAGCGCGAGGCAGCACACATGGCCGTTCCAGTGGGGGCAGCCCTGCCTGGTGCGAGAGCAGCCCAGTGGAGTGGGGGAGGGCCATGAGGTTGGACTGGCTCCTCTGTCGGGCCTGTGTCCCAACTGTCTGCACTACCCTGGGCAGTACAATATGGTCAAACTGTTGTCCGTACAGCAAGCTCCACCCTCTGCACACACAGGAATGGCAAAGACCAATACAGTCTGGCACCAGTGGCGTTGCAGGAGTTGACAGTCAATGTTAAACTCAATGTAGGACTGCCTTGAGGTCTCCAGCTCTGGACTTTTCCTCGGAGTTTACTCCCGAAGCTTTCCCCGTGAGAGGGTATAGCTACAAGGTGTACACTTGACAAATGAAGCTAATCTTTCGATCTTCTTGGATCTAATCTCTGCCTCTGTTTCAGGTCGACTGCAGCCTGGTGACTTGATCTTGGAAGTGAATGGAGAGGACCTGGCTGGAGTTACGAACGAAAGGTACGTGGTCTGGTGCCAAGCAGCAATGTCCCTGTCTCCACCTGAAGCTGGCATGGCCACCAATTTTGAGAGCCTCTCCATGGGGTCAGTGGTTTCCTCCCCACCAGCTCTGTGGGGCCCGTCCCTTCCCCTCCAGAATGTCTGGGATGGGTGGGGGGTATGATTATGCTGGCTGCTTTACTGAGGCAGAATCCACGGAGGGGTGGCTGGTTTCTGTGATGTGCTGAGCCGTATCCACAACTCTCTTGCCGTCGCAGACCGAGTCATTGCCATACAAAGCCGCGGTGCATCCAGATGGGATGTTTTCTGTGGGGCATCAATGGTGCTGACTAACTGTTCCCTCGGTCGTGTTCCCCAATTAATCCCCTTGGTCGTGGCGCTCCAGCGCTCATTTTCACTGTGCAAGTGGACGTGGTCCTTGCCATTTGAGCAAGTGCTCGCACTTGAGTACCCTCTCTGACCGGACTGTGGGACCCCCTCCAAACCCCTCTCCACGGTCTCTGTGGGACCCCTTTCTGCCACTCTGCTCCGAGACACTCCTCAAACCTGTCATCTTGACCAGTCTGATTTTGGAATGTTTTAAAAGAGGTCACCCATGACAGTTGGGTAATGTTAATAGACCGTTCAGAAATCTGGTGGTGGGGTGGAAGAAACTGTTCCTAAAATGTGGAGTGCGGGTCTTCAGGTTCCTCTATCTTCTCCCTAATGTCCCAGCTGGGGAGGATCTTTAACAATGGATGCTGCTTTCTTGAGTCACTGTCCTTTGAAGAAGCCCTCGATGGCAAGGAGGGTTGTGCTGTGATGGAACTTTCTGAGTCCGCAACCTTCTGCGTTCTGCATTCTGTCCTGACTTTCCCTGTTATAGGAAGGAATGTAGAGACTTTAGATGGGGTGCAGAAGAGATTCACCAGGATGCTGCCTGCATTAGAGAGGGTGCAGAAGAGATTCACCAGGATGCTGCCTGGATTAGAGAGGATGCAGAGGAGATTCACCAGGATGCTGCCTGGATCAGAGAGGATGCAGAGGAGATTCACCAGGATGCTGTCTGGATTAGAGAGGGTGCAGAGGAGATTCACCAGGATGCTGCCTGGATTAGAGAGGGTGCAGAGGAGATTCGCCAGGATGCTGCCTGGATTAGAGAGGGTGCAGAGGAGATTCGCCAGGATGCTGCCTGGATCAGAGAGGGTGCAGAGGAGATTCGCCAGGATGCTGCCTGGATTAGAGAGGGTGCAGAGGAGATTCGCCAGGATGCTGCCTGGATTAGAGAGGGTGCAGAGGAGATTCGCCAGGATGCTGCCTGGATCAGAGAGGGTGCAGAGGAGATTCGCCAGGATGCTGCCTGGATCAGAGAGGGTGCAGAGGAGATTTGCCAGGATGCTGCCTGGATCAGAGAGGGTGCAGAGGAGATTCGCCAGGATGCTGCCTGGATCAGAGAGGGTGCAGAGGAGATTCGCCAGGATGCTGCCTGGATCAGAGAGAGTGCAGAGGAGATTCGCCAGGATGCTGCCTGGATCAGAGAGGGTGCAGAGGAGATTCGCCAGGATGCTGCCTGGATCAGAGAGGGTGCAGAGGAGATTCACCAGGATGCTGCCTGGATCAGAGAGGGTGCAGAGGAGATTCACCAGGATGCTGCCTGGATCAGAGAGGGTGCAGGGGAGATTCACCAGGATGCTGCCTGGATCAGAGAGGGTGCAGAAGAGATTCACCAGGATGTTGCCTGGATTAGAGGGCACAAGCTACAGGGAGAGGCTGGACAAACTGGGGTTGTTTTCTCCAAAGCGGTGGAGGCTGAAAGGAGATCTGATGGAGTAGGAGTTCCCAACCATTTTTACGCCCCTGAGCCATACCATTAACCCAGGGGTCTGTGGACTACAGGCCAGGACCCCTTGTGATAGACCTTTATAAGGTTATGGGAGTCATAAGTAGAGTAAAAAACCTATATCTTTTTCCTAAGGTTGAAATGTCTAATACCAGAGGGCATGAATTTAAAGTGAGGGGGTAATTTCAGAGGAGATGGGTGGGGCAGGATTTTTTACACAGTGGTAAATGTTTGGGTTGTACTACCTGAGGTGGTGGGGAAGAGTCGTACAAGAGGTCCTTGGGTAGGCACATGAATATGCAGGGAATAGAGGGACATGGACATTGTGCAGACAGAAGGGATCAGTTTAGTTCTCTGAATGCACTGCCCTCCACACTCTCCCTGCACCAGTCCCAACCTCACCATCAGACCCGCAGACAAAGGGGGTGCTGTTTTGGTGTGGTGGACTGACCTTTACCTTGTTGAAGCCAGGTAGAAACTCTCAGACACCTCCCCATTCCTACCCCTTGAAAAGGACCCCATTCAGCACCATCAGGGCATTTCTCCGACATAATCACCATCCTCATTGGCTCTGGAGATCTCCCATCAATTGCCATCAACGTCATAGTTCCCTTACCCTGCACTATGCGTTTCTACCTCCTACCCAAGATCCACAAGCCTGGTTATCCAATAGGCCCACCGGTTCTGGCCCCACTGAACTTGTGTCTGCATATCTCAACTTCATTTTATCCCACTGCGTTCAGTCTCTTGCCACCTACTAAAAAATCCACAACTCTCCTCATGCTCTCTCGATCTCCTCAACAACTTTCAATTCCCTAGCCCTGATTGCCTCATTTTCACCATGGACGTCCAGTCCCTAAACAGCTCTATCCTCAATCAAGAAGGCCTTAAAACCCTCCGCTTCTTTCATGGCAACAGACCTGACCAGTTCCACTTCACCACTATCCTCCTTTGTCTGGCAAAACTGGCCCTCACGCTCAGCCATTTATCCTTCGGCTCCTCCCACTTTCTCCCACTCAAGGGTAGGGTTGCCAACTTTCTCACTCCCAAATAAGGGACAAAAGTAGCAGTCAAATACAGGACACCTGTGTTTACCCCGAGAAAGACTACCATGACCATGAAGCCTTGCGTGGCCACCTGTGTGCGCATGCGTGTACGTGCCGATTGTTTTTTATACATATCGGTTTTGGTTTAATGTTCCCAATTATGATACACTGTACATACATTATTTCTACTTTATATAGGCTGTGTATTTATCATATCATTCCTGCTTTTACTATATGTTAGTGTTATTATAGGTTTTATGTGTTATTGGTATGATTTGGCATGTTATTTTTTGGGTCTGGGAACGCTCAGAAATTTTTCCCATATAAATTAACGGTAATTGCTTCTGCGCTTTACGTCATTTCGGCTTACGAACGGTTTCATAGGAACGTTGTACCTTGGCGGGGGAAATATGGGACAAAGGTGGTCCCGTTTGGGACAAACCAATTTAGCCCAATATACGGGATGTCCTGGCAAATACGGGACAGTTGGCAACCCTATGTTCAAGGGGTACTTATGGGCACTCGCATGTGCCCCAGCTATGTCTGTCTCATTGGCTATGTGGAACAGTCCTATGTTTCAATCCTTGTCTGGTAATGCTTCCCAACTCTCCCTGCACTTCACCAACAACTTCCACCCTGAACTTGAATTCACTTGGTCCTTTTCTGATGCCTCTTTTCCCTTTCTTGATCTGCCTACATCTCTGGAAACAAATTGTTTACCGATATCTTTTATAAACTACCGACCACTATGGCTATCTTGACTATACCTCTTCCCAATCTGTCTCCTGTAAAAATGCTAAACAAGAGAAAACCTGCAGATGCTGGGAACCTGAGCAACACACACAAAATGCTGGAGGAACTCAGCAGGCCAGGGGAAAAAAGTACAGTCTTCGTTTTGGGCCGATGTCCATCAGTCCTGCCGAAGGATTTCGGGCCAAAATGTCAACTGTACTTTTTTCCACAGATGCTGCCTGGCCTGCTGAGTTCCTCCAGCACTTTGTGTGTGGTCCTGTAAAAATGCTGTTCTCTTTTCTCAATTCCTTTGTCTCCTTCGCATCTGTTCCCAAGACAAGACTTTGCTTTCCAGAAAATCTGAGATGTCCTCCTTCTTCAAAAAAACAGGTTTCCCTTCCTCCACCATTGATGCTGCCCTCATCCACGTCTCCATTTCCCAAACATCCTCCCTCACCCTGTCTTCCTGCTGCGTAAATGGGGATGGTGTTCCTCTTGTCCTCCCCTTCTACCCTGTGAGTCTCCACATCTAGCACGTCATTCTCCGCAACGTGTCATATTCTGTCTGCGTAGCCTGTGAACTGATGATGTGAACATTGATTTCTCCAACTTTCAGCAATTTTCCTCCCTTTTCCTTCCCTTTTCAATTCCCCACTCTGGTCCCCTTCCTGCCTTTTCACTTCTCATTTGCCTATCACCTCCCCCTGGTGCCCCACCTCCTTCCCATTTTCCCATGGCCCACTCTCTTGTCCTATCAGATTCCTTTTTCTCCAGCCCTTTTCCACCTATCACCTGCCAGCTTACTTTATCCCCTCCCCCACCCAACTGGCTTCACCTATCACCTCCCAGCTTACTTTATCCCCTTCCCACCACCACAGTCTGGCACCTTCCCTCTTTCCTTTCCAGTCCTGATGAAGGATCTCGGCCTGAATCATAGATGCTGCCTGAACGGCTGAGTTCCTCTCGCATTTTGTGTGCGTTCCTCTGGAAATCTAGCATCTGCAGAACCTCGTGTGTTTATAGTTTAGT
This sequence comes from Mobula birostris, assembly GCF_030028105.1. Lineage (NCBI taxonomy): Eukaryota > Metazoa > Chordata > Chondrichthyes > Myliobatiformes > Myliobatidae > Mobula > Mobula birostris. The sequence continues at coordinate 60,299,972 of NC_092393.1, read as the reverse complement.
TAGGTGTTTTATTGCTTACGCCCAACAGCATGCCTGTGCAGTACTGTTCTATGTTCTAGTACAGACAAGTTTGACATGTGCTTAAAATGAATTGTTGCTGGTCCGGATTAGCCCAGGAAAGAGGTTGCTCGACTGGTTTGAGATAGTTGTACAGAGAGCTCTTTCTGAGCCAGAGTAACACAGTCTGGAGCTGCCCAGGCCGTGAGCTCCATCAAGCCATGTGCTTAAAGTGAACTGTTTGTGGTCTTTTACAGGGCTGTGGACATCCTGCGCACCGCCTCAGCATCCAGCCACATGTCCTTGCTGATCGCTCGCGATGATGAATCCAGGTAATAAAGGCTCTGCTTCTTTCCTTCATCCTTAAGCCCCTTAATGTCGTTAGACTGGGATTTGCGACATATACGATTAGACTGTGGTGCAATATAATGCTGAGGGGCTTCAGTGGTGCAACATTACGCCGAGGGTTTCAGACCCTTCGCTCCAACATCTCGTTGACCGTGGCTAATGAAAGGACAATGTCATGATTTTAGTCTTTCTGGTGAAGGTGGGACTCAGACTGTCCCCAGTGGAACAGAGAGATGTTCTATTCCTGATTTACTCTAATAAGTAATTAATTAGAAATCACTTTACCAGTTAAGCTGATTAGTGTGCTTAAGCTTTGCCTTTCCCTTATTCCATTCCTTCTAAGCTCCGGCTCAGTAATAGAATTTAAATCCAACTAGATGCTGGTGGTGAAATGATGAGAAGGGTTGTCAGGTCTTGATGTGTGATCTTCCCCTTGCAGCAATAACCTCTCTATTGAGCTGGTGTATGAACATAAAACGCCACAGCACTTCAGTCCACAAACTTGTGCTGACCTTTTAACATACTCCAAGGTCTATCCAACCCTTCCCTCTGATATAGTTCACCATTTTTCTATCATCCATGTGCCTATCTAAAGACTCTGAAATATCCCTGAAGCATCTGCCTCTGCCATCACCCCCGGCAGGGCAATCCACACATCCACCACCTTGCGTTTTTTAAAAACTTATTTCTGACACCTCCTCCTTAAGCTAATCACCCCTTCGGGGGCATAGGTCACCGACAGCAGCTCATCATGTTCCTCTGTCCTGGGCCATTCTTTCAAGTTGTCACAGGGTGTGGGCCATCTTTGAAGATCCTTCCTCTCCTAGTGATGAGGTCTTTGGAGCTTCTGTAGCTCTGGGTTTTTACACGATGGGGTTGCTGTATCAAGTTTCAAGTTCCTTGGTGTCCACATTTCCAAGGATCTCACCTGGTCCCTGAGCTCCTCCATCCTGATCAAAAAAGTGCAACAGCGCCTTTATTTCCTGCGGAGCATCAAGAAAGCTCACCTCTGTCCCAGGATACTGTCGGACTTTTACCGCTGTACCATTGAGAACATACTCACCAACTGCATCTCAGTGTGGTATGGCAATTGTCCCATATCAGACCGCAAAGCAGTCCAGCGTGTTGTGAAAACTGCCCACCATTGAGAACATCTACCATAAACGCTGCCTGGGCAGGGTGAAAAGCATTATCAAGGATGCATCTCACCCTAACCATGGACTTTTTATTCTCCTCCCATCTAGTAGGTGCTACAGGAGCCTCCGCTCCCGCACCAGCAGGCACAGGAAGAGCTTCTTCCCAGAGGCTGTGATCCTGGTGAACCTCACATCACAGCGCTAAGCAGTATTGCACCCATATTGTACTGTCTCAGTACTTTTATATTTGTGTGCTGTAGCACTTACTTTTTATTCGTGGTTATTTTGTAAATAACACTATTCTTTGCATTTCTGGGCAGATGCTAACTACATTTCATTGGCTTTGTATCTGTACTTGGCACAATGACAATAAAGTTGAATCTAATCTAATCTAAATCTATGCCCAACCCTCCTCCTTTCAAAGCCGGGTTTGGGTCTGTCCATGGTGAAGTTTATATTTTCCTCCAATCACCTTAAAAATTATACCCCCTTGTATGAGCCATTTCCAGCCTGAGAAAATGTCTCTGGTTGTCCATTCGATCTGTGCCTCTTATCATCTTGTACACCACTATCAAGTCACCTCTTATCCTCCTTGTTTCAAAGAAAAAAGCCCGAGCTCGTTGAATCCAGCTTCATAAGACATGCTGTCTAGTCCGGGCAGCATCCTGGTAAATTTCCTCTGTTCAGAAGGACTAGAGGTTCAGAAACACACTGCAGGCAAAGATGTTAGATGTTTGCCAACCTTCCTCCTTCAAATAATGCCAGTCACAATCATTTAAAGGCAAGGCATTGGGATTGTGGATCGTGAAGTGGCTGAATGGGTTCTTTGATGCCCTTTTGTCCACCAGTCACTCATTGCATGTGTGCACACTTGTAAGAGGCATTGAGGTAATAAGCTGCTGGAGAAATGCAATTCAAACTGATGGTTGAGCTACCTCATGCCTTGTTGGTTTCAGTCCATTGGAGTCCCTGTTATTACTACAATCCTGTGCACACAGTGTTGAGCACTTCCACGCCATCTGCCAAAAGCGGAATTTCAGAGTGGCCAACCATTTTAATTCCTATCCCCATTCTTGTTCCAACATGTTGGTCCATAGCTTCCTCTTTCCTCACAATGAGGGCACCCTCAGGGTGGAGGAGCAACTCCTCATTCCATCTGGGTAGCCTCCAACCTGATGTCATGAACATTGATTCTCCTTCAGTAAAAAAAAATTCCCCCTCAATTTCCCACTCTGGCCTCTTTGCCCTTCTCTTCACTTGCCTGTCACCTCCCCCTGGTGCCCCCCTTCTGGCCTTTCTCCTATGGTCCACTCTCCTCTCCTATCAGATTCCTTCCCAGCCACCTGGCTTCACCTATCATTTCCAGCTAGTCCTCCTTCTCCCCCCCCCCCACCTTTTTATTCTGGTGTTTGTATCCCCCTTCCTTTCCAATCCTGATGAAGGGTCTCTGCCTGAAACGATGACTGTTTATTCATTTCCACAGATGCTGCCTGACCTGCCGATTTCCTGCAGCATTTTGAGTTTGTACTTTGGATTCCCAGCATCTGTAGAATCTCTTGTCAGCTGGAGCGTCTGGTGGTTTCAGCTGGACCAGAGGGGGGCCAGGGACCCGCGGTGTGGGTGGAAAGGGCAGAAGGTTCCTGCATCTTGATGGGGTCTTACTCCATGCTGTCAGACTCTTGACCTTTTTATTTAAGGGGATCAGGTTTATGCTGGGATGAAGTGTAGATAAAAATAGCCTGCCTACAAATCGCTAGTCCATGACCTGTTTAATCAGAGAATCAGCTGCAATCTAATCGGAAACAGTGCACATCCCCTAAAGTGATTAGATGAACCCTGCACATCACCCTGCTGATGTGAATTAAAAGCCAGGCACCATGGAGGCACTGAGCAGGAAACACAAGGAGAGTCAAATCTTCTGCAGCAGTCCCGCTGGCATTCTGTTTTCCGGAATATTTTCCTTGCAGTAAATATGACAAATTCCCCGATGATCTCTGAAATGGTGCAGGTTAATTGTTTATAGGTAGACAGGGCTCCTGATAATCTGAGAAACCACAAGACATAGGAGCAGAGGTAGGCCATTCAGCCCATCGAGTCTACTGTGCCATTTGATTTTGCCTCATTTGTTTTCCCTCTCAACCCCATTCTCTTGCCTTCTCCCCGTAACCTTGGGTGCCTTACTAATCAAGAACCGATGAACCTCCGCTTTAAATATACTCAGTAACTTGGTCTCTACAGCCATCCCTGGCAATGAATTCCACGGATTCACCACCCACTAGCTAAAGAAATTCCTCATCTCTGTTCTAAAGGGACATTCCTCTGTTCTGAGGCTGTGCCCTCTGGTCCTAGACTCTCCAACTATTGAAAATATTCCCTCCACCTCCACTCTGTCTACGTCTTTCAATATTTGGTAGCTTTCAATGAGATTCCACCCCCCCCCCCATTCAAACACCAGCAAGTATAGGCCCAGAGCCATCAAATGCTCCTCATACGTTTACCACTTCATTGTCCGGGTCATTCTAATGAGCCTCCTCTGGACCCTCTCGAGTGCCAGCACATCCTTTGAATGATTGTGTCTTTGACCGTGCAGTACTCTGTAGCATGTAGAGGGTATGCCACAGGATTAGGCCCTTCAGCCCGTAATGTTGTTACTGACTAAGTTAGTAATCAAATGTCCAGCAAAACTGATCCCTTCTACCCACTCAGTGTCCGTATCCTTCCAGTTCCTGCACATACCGGGCAGGTAGGGTTGTGGAAACTGGTAGGCTGCAGAAAGACTTAGACAGATTAGGAGAATGAGCAAGAGAATGGGCTCCTCATCTAAGAAAAGATGTGCTGGCATTGGAGAGGGTTCGGAGCAGGTTCACAAGGATGATTCTGGGAATGAAAGGGTCACCATGCGAGGAACGTTTGATAGCTCTGGGCCTATACTCGCAGGAGTTCAGAATGATGAGGGAGAAGCTCATTGAAACCTTTCAAATATTGAAAGACCTAGTCAGAGTAGATGTGGAAAGGATGTTTCCCATGGTGGGGGAGTCTAGGACAAGAGGGCACAGCCTCAGGATAGAGGGTCGCCCTTTCAAAACAGAGATGAGGAGAAATTTCTTTAGCCAAGGGGTGGTGAATTTGTGGAGTTTGTTACCACAGGCAGTTGTGGAGGCCAGGTCGTTGGGTATGCTGTCCAAGTTGCATGCCATCTTGGACAATGTCTCCCATCCACTACATAATGTACTGGGTGGGCACAGGAGTACATTCAGCCAGAGACTCATTCCACCGAGATGCAACACAGAGCGTCATAGAAAGTCATTCCTACCTGTGGCCATTAAACTTCACAACTCCTCCCTTGGAGGGTCAGATACCCTGAGCCAATAGGCTGGTCCTGGACTTATTTCCTGGCATAATTTACATATTACTATTTAATTATTTATGGTTTTATTACTATTTAATTATTTATGGTGCAACTGTAACGAAAACCAATTTCCCCCGGGATCAATAAAGTATGACTATGACTATGATCTAAGGCAGAGCTTGATAGGTTCTTGATTGGACATGGTATCAAAGGTTACGGGGAGTGGGCTGGAGGAGGCGAAAAAAGGATTAGCCATGACTGAATGGCAGAGCAGCCTCGATGGGCCAAATGGCCTATTTCTGCTCCTCTGTCTTATTTATGAGCTTATTGAAGGGGATCATGTATCTGTCTCACACAAAACGCTGGAGCTACTCAGCAGGCCAGGCAGCATCTATGGGAAAAAGTCGGCATTTCAGGCCAAGGCCCTTCGTCAGGAAAGGAAGGCACAAAGTCAAAGTAAGAAGTACGAGGTGGCAGGTGATGGGTGAAACCGGGAGAAGGGGAGGGGGTGAAGTGAAGAGCTGGTAATGGGAACTGGAATTGAAATGCATGGCTACAGGGAGATCCCACTTTTTCTGGCAGCTGCTTTGCCAAGCGCCTACACTCCGTCCACCTGGAAAAGCAGGATCTCCCTGTAGCCGCTCATTTCAATTCCCATTCCGACATGTCAGTCCATGGCCTCCTGCCGCGATGAGGCCACACTCAGGTTGGAGGAGCAACACCTTATATTCTGTCTGGGTAGCCTCCAATTTGATGGTATCAACGCCGATTTCTCAAACTTCCAGTAATTGTCACCCCCACGAGCTGGTAACCAGCTGTACCTAATAAAGTGGCCACCAACTGTACCCTGAAATGCGTTGTTTGCTTCAAATCAAATCAATCAAATCAGTGAGGATGTGCTGGGGGAAGCCCACAACTGTGGCCATTCTTGCAGTACGAAAATATCGTAACATCCTCACAACTCACTCACCCGAACCATGTGTCTCTGGATACTCAGCGTATCCAGTACAGTACCTACTGTTTATCCTGTGCCTTATTTACACACAAACGCGGATTCCAAAGTCATACCCGGCTAGGTTAATTGGTCATTGTGAATTGTCCCGTGGTTAGATTGGGGTTAAATCGGGGGTTGCTGGGCGGTGCAGTGTGAAAGGTCAAAAGGGCCTGTTCTGCACTGTATCTCAGTTTAAAAATTCTGCAGTGGCTGGACATCCAGGCAGCATCCTTGTGAATCTGTTCTGCACCCTCTCTAAAGCCTGCACGTCGTTCCTGTAGTGTAATGGGGCAACCCTAATAGAATGCTATACGACCCCAATACTTCAGATGCAGCCAGAATCAGTTCGTGCTGATAATCTCTACATCCCAAACACAGATGTTGGAAATCCGGAGCAACACACATAAGGTGCTGGAGAAGCTCAGCAAGTCAGGGGCAGTTACGGAGGGGAATAAACAGCTGAAGTGTTGGGCAGAGACCCCTCTTCAGTACTGGAAAGGAAAGGGGAAGGAGGCACTTTCACCAGCCACTACACCAGAGGTTCCCAGCCTGGGGTCCACTCAGTTAATGGTAGGGGTCCGTGGCATAAAGAAGGTTGGGAACCCCTTGCTACCAGCCTAACTTGTGTGACACAGAGACAGTGATTTCCAGCCTGATCCCATCAGACTCCATTCACAATCCTGATATTTAACCGATCCAGCCTCCCTAATCTGAGGAAAGACATCCTTGCCATAGAGGGAGTACAAAGAAGGTTCGCCAGATTGATTCCTGGGATGGCAGGACTTTCATATGATGAAAGACTGGATCGACTAGGCTTATACTCATCGGAATTTAGAAGATTGAGGGGGGATCTTATTGAAACGTATAAAATTCTAAAGGGATTGGACAGGCCAGATGCAGGAAGATTGTTCCCGATGTTGGGGAAGTCCAGAACGAGGGGTCACAGTTTGAGGATAAAGGAGAAGCCTTTTAGGACCGAGATTAGGAAAAACTTCTTCACACAGAGAGTGGTGAATCTGTGGAATTCTCTGCCACAGGAAACATTTGAGGCCAGTTCATTGGCTGTATTTAAGAGGGAGTTAGATATGGCCCTTGTGGCTAAAGGGATCAGGGGGTATGGAGGGAAGGCTGGTGTAGGGTTCTGAGTTGGATGATCAGCCATGATCGTACTGAAAGGCGGTGCAGGCTCGAAGGGCCGAATGGCCTACTCCTGCACCTATTTTCTATGTTTCTATGAACCTCTGTGTGAACACTGTACACCATCCCCCTCCCCCCACCTCCACTCGCCTCAACTTTAACAGGGAAAAGCAGACTTAGCTCTGGCAATCTCTCAAAAAGCAGGATTAATAAGTGGCTTGAGGATAGAGACATCGGGGAACCAGCCTGCGTCTGTTTTCAGCTTACCACATCTCTCCGCTCCTTTCATCCTGGGCTGCTGCATGAGATGGGAAGCCAGAGGCAGAGTTGTATGAGACAGTGGTGAGGACAAATCCGGATTATCGTACACAGTTCTGGTCACCTACTTACAGAAGAGATGTAAATAAGGTTGAAAGAGTGCAGAGGAGATCTATAAGGATGTTGCCAGGACTTGAGGACCTGAGTTATAGGGAAAGGTTGAATCGGTTATGACTTCATTCCCTAGAGCGCAGGAGAATGAGCGGAGATTTGATAGAAGTGCACAAAATTATGACAGATATAGATAGGGTAAATGCAAGCAGGCTTTTTCCACTGAGGTTGGGTTAGACTACAGCTTCTTCACTCAGAGGGTGGTGAGAGTGTGGGAGGAGCTGCCAGTGGAAGTGGTGCCCTAACCTCTGCCCCTGGCCTGCCCTCACCCCTTGCCTTTCCAGCCTCAGCGTCCCATGGTTGGTTACAGAGATTATTTCTTGATTTAGAGGATTAAAATGGAAACTGGAGACAATGAAAAAAATGATTGAAAATTAATTTAGTGACCTGTATGCTTTATGAAATGGCTCTGTAAATCTGCTTAAAGCACATTAGCTTTAACCCTGTCAGGGCTGGGAGACGGGCACTGTGTCACCCACAACAGGTCAGACTGATGAGTGCAGTCACTTTAACCCTGTCAGGGCGGGGAGACAGGCACTGTGTCACCCACACCAGTCAGACTGATGAGTGCAGCTGGGGAGGTGTACACAGCTTCATTTATTATCAGAGCATGTGTCCATACACAACTCTGAAATTCTTCTCCGGATAGCCACAAAGCAAAGAAAGAACATGAGTTGTTCAGAGAGGAACATCAACCCCCCCTCCCTTCTCCTGTGTAAATTGAGCAAGAACATCAACCCCCAAACCCCATCCCCTTGCACAACAAAACATAAAAGGAACGGGTGATTAAAAAAACACAGGATATAAAAACCCCATATGGAAAAAGTCCACAGTACATAAACTTACTAGTCCAATCCATACGTGCAGAACTATGATACCATCCTCTGATATCAGCAACATTCAACGAAAGAGAGGGGCACCACAGGAGGCGGAGGCCTACCCACATGCCACATCGACCCTCACAGTGCTAGGCCACTCACAGACTCCTTGACAGTGATCAAAAGGAAGGCAATCAACGCTGAACTCTCGCTCGTCTTCTGCATTCACTTTGATGTCTCAATCTTCCTTGACACTTTAATCGGTGATTAATAGATGCTTTAATCGTTGAAATGGAGTTGAACATTGGCTCGTGCTCCGTCTCGAAGTTTAAACACGTGGAGGCCATCTGAGTGTGTGCTCACTTCCCAGAATCTTCTCCAGACAGCAAAGCGTTGACCACTCATTCGATCTCCAAACTGTAAATCGCAGGCTCTAACAATCCCAGAAACACATTTAAGGTGAAAAATAGACGTAAAAGAATAAAAAAAGACATTTTCTTGAGCTATCTGAAGATGTCAACCAAGGCAGGGTTGGACGCTGGCACCATCTTGAAGGGTAGAGGGTGCTTGGACCCAGTTTAGACCCAGAGTGGAGCTGGAGCTAAGGACTCCTGCACAGAAATGGGTCCTTCAGCCCATCTGGTTTGTGTTGAACTGTCATTCCACCTAGTTCCATCTACCCACACCTGGATCAGACCCCTCCACACCCCTCCCATCCACTTACTTATCCAAACGTCTCTCAAATGTTGAAATCGAACCTGCATCCGCTGGCAGCTCATTCCACACTCTCACCACCCTCTGAGTGAAGAAGTTCCTCCTCATGTCCCCCTTAAACATTTCATCTTTCACCTTTAACCCATGACCTCTAGTTCTAGTCTCACCCAACCTCAGTGGAGAATCCTTGCTCGCATTTACCCTATCTATAGCCCGCCATAATTTTGTATACCTCTATCAAACCTCCCTCAGTCTTCTACACTCCAGGGAATGAAGTCGGAACCCATTCAGTCTCTCCCTGTAACTCAGACCTTCAAGTCCCGGCAACATCCTTACAAATACTCTCTGCGTTCTTTCATAGTAAATCAGCTGTGATGGAATAGCGGAACAGACTGAATAGATTAATTCTGTTCTTCAGTTCTCATGTTCTCAATATTTATTGCTTATTTATTTCTTTTGTATCTGAACAGTTTTCTTCTACACTCTGGTTGAAAGCCCCAAAGGGCGATCTTTCATTGATTCTGTTATGGTTATTATTCAATAGATTTATTAAGTAAGCCCACAAGAAAAGAAAAGAAAATGAATCTCGGGATAGTATGCCGTAACATATGAACTTTGATAATAAATTTACTTTGAACTTTTGGACTTTAGTCTTATGGTCTCTGTGATAATTCAGTGTTAATTTGAACCTCTCACTAGTTTATGAAGTGCTGAGTATTGTACAATGTGATGTTAGTCATTGGGGAAACTTTTAACACAATGGTAAAGGGGTGTTTTGGGAGGTTGGGCATGCTGGTGGGAGTTGACAGAATCTGCGTTTGGTTCTAATTCTGGTCTCCTTCCCTTAGGAGGGAGTTCACAGGGCTGATGGAGAAGTATGGGTCCCAGAGTAACACAGGATCGGCCCGGAGCTCGCCCACTCCCCACATCATCGGTGAGATTCCTGCTCCATCGGTCCTCAGAGACCGGTGGTAACCGTCTCCGAGCGAGTCCAGGAGCACACTTCATGTGGATCATGGATGGGAGGGGGGAGGGGAGCAGGTAGACATTGGCTAGCCAGAGTGACTTAAGAGTGTGAGGGACAGAGCTGGTTCAAGACTAGCCCACCGATGGTAGGCTGCGTCCGTCTGTCTGTTGTCCCAGTGCACTGTAATGTCTGCCCTGCCTTGGGCAGCACTCCTGAACCAGGTACACCAGCTCTGAGAGGTGGTTGGCGATCCACGTGGAGTGTAAACGGGTACGGGTGCAGTGAGCCTGGGTCAGAGGTACCAGCAGGGTAATGGGTCAGAGAGGGGACTTGTAGCACAGCTAGGCAGTGTGTCCATTTCAGGGTTTGTAGCATGCAGTCGGTCGGGACATCCAGCCCCGGGCTGCGTGGGTGGGCTGTCCCGGAGTCAGCAGTTGGAGTCTATTCCCAGGATATTGGCAGGCTCATTACCGAAGGGTTGTATTCACTGTGGGTCGATTAGGCATGATGTGATACACTTCATAAGTTAAAACTTGAGAATAAATAAAAACAACCCGGAGAGTTTTGGAACCAAGGCCGCAGACTCGGAATAAAGGGACGTTCCCTTCAAAACTGAGCTGAGGAATTTCTTGAGCCAGCTGTTGGTGAATCTGTGGGATTTGCTGCCACAGACGGCTCTGGTAGTCAGGTCGGTGGGTATATTTATGCCAAGGATTGGTAATGGGGTAAAAGGTTACACCGTAAGACATAGGAACACAATTAGGCCACTCGGCCCATTTAGTCTGCAGGGTTATGCAGTAAGGGCCAGAGAATGGGGTTTAAAATAAAGCAGCCACGATTGAACGGTGGTGATGAACTTGTGGGACAAATGTCCGAATTCTGCTCCGCTACCTGACGGTGAAGCCAGCAAGCTGTGTCCTGTGGCCTGGGCCACGCAGTGAGTGACCTCTCACGTTACCCCCGCAGGGAGATGCCCGGAGAGTCCGACCTCCTCCTCCTCCGGTTCCCTCAGCCCCAAGGACGCCGGACCCTCGGCCCCAACTGCACCGTCAGCAGGAAGGTACGGTCAGAGTGTGGGTGGGTGGGGCTGGCTCAGCACTCACCGAGAGTCGGGGGTTGGTTCCCCAGGGGACTAGGGCACCCTGCCTCTGGCACCAACACCTTATAGACGCCCACCCTCCTCTGCTCCCACCAGCTCAGTACGGGAGGGGTGACAGAGGTCAGGGAGGGCAGGGGTCACATTCAGGGGGTGATGGGGGTCAGGGATTGACTGGGGATCAGTGTGGAGTGACGGGAGATTGGTTTTGGGATCTCCGGTTGGGTCAGCAGGTTTGAGAGGTGACAAATATTAGTGTGGGAGGGTGAAGGTGGGGTCAGGATCCTGGTGCGTAAGGTGACAAGGGTCGGTGTTTGGGTGACAGGAGATTTCTGTCGTGGAATGATTGGGGAGGGGGTGTAATGGGGAGGGATAGGGGTTACGATCCTGTGACAGGAAACAGTGTGGGTGGGGGAGGGCCGTGACGTGTCTGGGGGTGATGGGTCAGGATCCTAGTGTCGGTGGTGATGGAGGTCAGTGTGGGGGGTGTGGGAGAGCCATGACAGGTTATAATCCAGTGTTGCTGGTGATGGAGATTGGTGTGGGAGAGCTGTGACAGGTTATAATCTAGTGTCGGTGGTGATGGAGATCGATGTGGGGGGTGTGGGAGAGCTGTGACAGGTTATAATCTAGTGTTGGTGGTGACAGAGATCAGTGTGGGGGAGCTGTGACAGGTTATAATCTAGTGTTGGTGGTGACAGAGATCAGTGTGGGAGAGCTGTGACGGGAGTTGGGTGTGACAGGTTATAATCTAGTGTCGGTGGTGATGGAGATCGGTGTGGGGGGTGGGGGAAGGCCGTGACGGGATTTGGGTGTGACAGTTTATAATCTAGTGTTGGTGGTGATGGAGATCGGTGTGTGGGGTCAGGAATCTGGTGTTGGTGGTGACAGGGTCAGTTTGGGATTGGTGAGGCCACGACGAGAGTTGGGGGTGACGGTGGGGTTGAGATTCTGGGAGTGCTGGTCGGCTGAGCACTGTGCACTGACCCCTGGGTGGGAAGTGCTGCCTCTGACCCTCCCTCTGTCCTGGGTGTTGGGGATTGGTGTGGTTTGGGAGTTAAAGTGGTGACAGTGGGGTTGGGATCCAGACCGTGACACACAGCCTCTGTCCCTGGTGACAGGGATCAGTGAGGGGGTGGGCATACAGAGGTCTTTTTTTTACAAAATATCTTGTTTACAGATTATCTTGATTACAAATTCAGTGCTACAAGATATACAAAACAGTGGCTAACACAATTACTACACTACTGCTAGACAAACGCCATTAAACTAAAATGTTTCCATCTTTGTCAATGATGGCGCTAATTCCCTGCGGAGCCCAACAGTCCCGGAAAGCCTCTATGGTCACCATGGAAAGCGCATGTTCCCTCTCAATGGTTACCCGGGCACAGGCATACCCCTAAACGTAGCTAGGCAGTCTGCCCGGGCAGGTCCTCCACCACCCATTTCCAGGACCCAGGAGCAAGTTGATAAGGACATCTTCATCTCTCCATGCCCCCCTCCTTACTGGATGATCGTATATAAATAGGATGGGGCTAAAATGCAACCAGAAGACGAGAAGCAGCTCTCGCAGATAGGCAAAAAGGGGCTGCAGCCTCGCACACTCTATGTACATGTGGTACACGGTCTCCTCCAGCCCGAAGAAGTGTCATGCAGCTGGGAGATCCGTGTACAAACTAAGGAACTTGTTACAGGGCACCGCTCTATGCAGCAGCCTCCACTCCAGATCCCCAAGGTGCATGGGAAGAACTTCCTCGTAAAAGGACTTCCACTGGGGACCCCCTCACCTCCAGCTGGAAAGACAGCCCAGGCATACAGAGGTCAGAGGTGATGATAGGTCGGGTGTGACAATGAGGTCAGGATCCTGACTGGGACACAATGCTTCTGACCCTACCTTCGTCCTCTTGCAGTCATGGTGCAGTCCAGCTCATCAGCGTTCCCAGGGGTCTGGGTCTTGGTCTGAACATCTCAGGTGGCACAAACAAGCCCGACGGACCAATGGTGCATGTGCAGGAGGTGGTTCCCGGTGGAGAGTGTCACAAGGTAAGTGTCATTGCCACATTTGCCAGCGAGTGTGTGATCGCACGCTCACCTGTGAGTGTATGTAGAACAGAGTATACTGACCCTTCCCATTGGGCCCTACAGCACCAGTCAACGCGTGGAGTATTGTGAGCAGTTTGTGGCCTCATATCTAAGAAAGGATGTGCTGGCATTGGAAAAGGTCCAGAGAAGGTTGACAAGAATGAAAGAGTTAACATATGAGAAGCGTTTGATGGCTTGGGGTCGGTACTTGCTGGAGCTTAGAAGACTGAGGAGGGATCTCATTGAAATCCATCAAATATTGAAAAGCCTAGATAGAGTGGACGTGGAGAGGATATTTCCTACAGTGGGGGAGTCTAGGACCAGAGGGCATTGCCTCCAAATTGAGGTATGTACGTTCCTTTGGAGCACAGATAAGGAGGAATTTCTTTAATCAAAGGGCGGTGAGTCTGTGGAATTTATTGCCACAGATGGTTGTGGAGGCCAAATCATTCAGTATATTTAAAGCGGAGGCTGATAGGTTCTTGATTAGCAAGGGTGTCAAATGTTATGGTGAGGAGGCATGAGAATAGGATTAAGAGGGATAATAAATCAGCCATGATGGAATGGCAGAGCAGACTCAATGGGCTGAGTGGCCTAATTCTGTTCCTGTGTCTTATGGTCTTATGGTCATGGACAAAGGCTCACTAAACTGGCTACTGTGGTTCTTGTGCATTTCAGGTAGAGATGTCTGTGGGGTCAGAATCTGGTTTATTGTCACTGTCGTCTGTCATGAAATTTTGCAGCAACAGTTCAGTGTGTAACCCTCTTACCATAGGCTTGTAGTAAGTTAGCTAGTACTCTGAATACAAAACTAACAGCAACATACTCAACAATGCCTGGAAGTGACAATGAAAGGGCCATTACCAGTAAATAAACAGGTCTAGGATGGATATAATTCGGATAAACACAAAAACATAAAAGTTTGTAAGTTTCTTCTAACGATAAGTAAGACAATTACCTGCATGAATACTGACACACCCATGCAAATTACTGTTCACCAGGAAGCAATAATTTAGCTCACCCCAGTATAAATTTAGATTGAAATTGTGTTGATAAAATATTTTAAACTATAATAAACCAAATAAAGTAAAAGCACATCAAAGTAAAAGTAAGTCTGTAACATGCACATAATCGTTGTGAGCTCATTGTCGTGTATATAAATATCAGTCTATAACGTGCACGTAATCGTTGGAGCTCATTGTTGTGTAAGCAGTCCAGTTTGCTTCACTTCATTTACTCACGGTACCAAAATGGCTCTGCACTGGAAAAACCAATCCAAGTAAAGAAGCAGAGAAATAAATATCAATGCAACATCATCCATTGTACTGCCTCCTGTTTCCCTTTCTCCAAGGCCGTATGCTAGCTGGCTAACTGAAAGTTATCTGCACATTCTCCATGAGACTATAGTCTGCATGAGGATTTCCAAACATCTGTATCTATCCTTCCAAATTGGGTTTTGTGACCATTTCATCATAACAACACCCACAACACGCTGGAGGAACTCAGCAGGTCGGGCAGCATCCGTGGAAAAGCGGTCAACGTTTCTGGCCGGAACCCTTCATCAGGACGGTTGATGTTTTGAGCCAGAACCTTTCTTCTGGACGAAGGGTTCTGGCCCGAAACGTCCACCGATCTTTTCCACGGGTCCTGCCCGACCTGCTGAGTTCCTCCAGCGTGTTGTGAGTGTTACTTTGACCCCAGCATCTGCAGATTATTTTGCGTTTACCATTTCATCATGTTCTTCAGCCGTGTTTATTGTCCATCCTTTCCCGAAATTTTGATCCCGCACCCTCTCTAGAATGGCTGCCCCTATCCTTTGTTTCCTTGGGACATTTTATTGGCCAAAATGTTGACAAGACAAATCCTATTGACTAATTCAACAAGCCTAATTTATCAATCAACTGAAATTTAATTTTAAACAGCAAAAATGAAATACTCGATTGCTAATGTAATTAAAGAAACACTTTTTCATATATAGATTTGCATTTTGAGGAAATCTGCAAAAAAAATAAAATGCCCAGCAGCATAACTGTATTGATAAAGCATGGTCTTAAGCCAGGGTATTACAAGTGCCATGCATAAAATATACTATCAATCACAATAGGAAATATATATTTTAAATAGGTAATGCAAAAGTAGTGAGGTAGTGTTCATTGTTTATTCAGAAATCTGATAGCGGAGGGGAAGAAACTGTTCCTAAAATGTTGAGTGTGTGTCTTCAGACTCCTGCACCTCCTCATTGATGGTAGCAATGAGAAAAGAGCAAGTCCTGAATGGTAGGGGGACTTATAATTTGAAACTTTTGACTGAGTAGGTGTATTGTTTATTGTGTGCAGTCTTGGTCACCTACCTACAGGAATGATATCAATATGCTTGAACGAAGAAAGAGAAAATTTACAAAGGTGTCACTGGGCCTTGAAGACCTGAGTTATAGGAAAAGATTGAACAGGTCAGGACTTTATTCCCTGGAACGCAGAAGAATGAGGGGAGATTTGATAGAGGTTTATAAAATTATAAGGGGTATAGATAGAGTCAGCAGGCCTTTTCCATTGGGTGAGGTTGGGTGTGACTAGAACTAGAGGTCATAGATTAATGGTGAAAGGTGGAATATTTAAGGGAGCCTGTGATGAAGATGTCTAAGTCTACAACCCCCTGCAGCTTTTTCCAATCCTGCGTCAGAATGCTCTCCACGGTACATCTGTAGAAATTTATTGGACTCTTTGACAGACTAAATCTCCTCAAACTCCTAATGAAGCTTGCTTTCTTGGTAATTGCATTGATGTACTGGACCAGGATAGGTTGACTGCATGGCCACTGGAGGGCGGTATTACCCTGCTGGCAGCCCTGCAACACCTCTGCAAACCCCTGGAATCCCGCTCACTAAACCTGACAGGCATCACACGTACAGGTTGCTGGTGAACGCAGCAGGCCAGCAGATGTGTGTTGCTTGAAATTCCAGCATCTGCAGATTTCCTCATGTTTGCAATAAACCTGACATGTGGCTGATTCAGCCATAAAGAGGTTCCTGTTCCCACTAAACCACAGCAGTTCTCTGTTCTTGTTGGGGAGGGCTTCAGTAGCTGCGGAGAGGCATGCTTTATTTTAGAAATTAACTTTACATATTTACTTGGTGATAAAGCATGGAGTCAGCCCTTCTGGGCCTTTGAACCACACTGGCCCTGCAAGCCCCGACGACCCCGATTAACCCCTAACCTAAACCACGGGACAATTTACAATGATCGATTAACCCTAACCTAAACCGTGGGACAATTTACAATGACCGATTAAGCTACCTGGTACACCTTTGGACTGGGGGAGGAAACGGGAGCACCCGGATAAAACCCACACATTCCATGGGAGGACATACAGGCTCCTTACAGAATGGCATCGGAATTGAACTCCCAACTCTGGAACAGCCTGAGCTGTAATAGCGTGGCATTAACCGCACGCTACGTCAGAACATTGGAGCATACAGTGAAATGCGTAATTTGCATCAACAGCCAACACAGTCGCTGCCCGCAAGTATCGCCACGTTTCTGGTGCCAGCATAGTGTGCCCACAACTCACTACCCCTATCCCATGCATCTTTGGAATGTGAGAGGAAACCTGCACAGTCATGGGGAGAGCATGTAAACTCCTTACAGACAGTGGCGGAAATTTAACCCCGATCGCTTGCGCTGTAGAGGGTTACACTCACAACGCTAAAGCGCTGCCCAGGCAGAGGGATATTCCTGCTCAGAGATCCCTGCCAAGTGTGTCCATCACTCTTGGTGTGTCCAGGCATCGGAACGCATTGAACATAGAACACTACGGTACAGGCCCTTTGGCCCATGATGTTCTGCCCACATTTTAATCTACTCTAAGCTCATTCTAACCCTTCCCTCCTACATAGCCCTCCATTTTTCTCTCATCCATCTGCCTATTTAAGAGTCTTGGGGATGTCTCTAATGTATCTTCCTCTACCACTACCCCTTCCAGGGCAATCCACACACCCACCTCAATCTGTGAAAACCTACTTCTGACAACCCCCCCATACTTTCCTCCTGTCACCTGAAAATTATGCCCCCTTGTATCAGTCAGTTCCATCCTGGGAAAATGTTTCTGACTGTCCACTCCGTCTGTGCCTCTCATCATCTTGTACACCTCTATCAAGTCATTTCTCGTCCTCCTTCGCTCCAAAGAGAAAAGCCTTAGCTTGCTCAGTCTCTCCTTGTGAGACGTGCTCTCTAATCCAGGCAGTGTCCTGCTAAATTTCCTTTGCACCTTCTCTAAAGCTTCCACATCCTTCCTATGGTGACACAATCAGAACAGGACTCAATATTCCAAGTGTGGTCTAACTGGGGTTTTATATTATCTCGCTGCTCTTGAACTCAATTCCCCTATTAATTAAGTACAACACACCATATGCCTTCGTAACTAACCTATCGGCTTGTGGAGTAACTTTAAGGGATGTGGGTCCCAAAGAGTTCCCTGTTCCTCCACACCGCCAGGCATCCGTTAGTCTTGCGAGACCATGGATCTGCGCCTGGAAAGTCTTCACTCTCCAGGGCACAGGCCTGGGCAAGGTTGCCCATGCTGCAAGTCTCCCCTCTCCACGACACTGATGTTGTCCAAGGGAAGGGCATTAGGACCCATACAGCTTGGCACCAGTGTCGTCGCAGAGCAATGTGTGATTAAGTGCCTTGCTCAAGGACACAACACGTTGCCTCGGCTGGGGCTCGAACTCACGACCTTCAGGTTGCTCGTCCAATGCCTTAACCACTTGGCCACGTGCCCACACACCGCCAGGAATCCTGTATTCTTCCTTCAAGCTCGACCTTCCAAGGTGATTCACTTCACATTTCTCCGGATCGCGCTCCCATTGCTCCCTGTAACCTGTGCTTCCTTTGTCCGGCAGGATGGGAGACTGAGAGCCGGCGATCAGTTGGTGTCTGTCAACAAGGAATCTCTGGTTGGGGTTACCCATGACGAAGCTAGGAGCATCCTAACCAGGCTGAAGCTGAGGTATGTGCTGGTGTGAGGACAGTAATGTTCACAGAGACTATGTGTGTGTCACCACATCTCAGCATGGCAGCCAATTATAGAACGGTGGACAGGCCATTCTGCCCACAGAGTTCTGCAATCTCAGCATGCCGACCTGTGCAGCTTTTTCTGATCCCGTGCATTGGTGGAGTGCATGCATAGTTCCCTAAAGATGGAGACATACGTAGACAAGGAGGCAAGGAAGCCCAGGAGACTGAGAACAGGAGGTGGGACTTACTGTTACAGCTGTACAAGATGCTTGTGAGGCAACATTTGGAGTATAGAATACAGTTATGATCACCCTGCCCCTATGAAGGATGCATTAAACTGGTACCAAACTATCTTAACAAGGATGTACTGGAACTAGAGGGTTTGACTTGTAAGGAGATATTGAATAGGCTGGGCCTTTTCCCTGGAACATAGGAGGTGGAGAGGTGACCTTATAGAGGTGTACAAAGTCATGACAGTCATAGATAAGGTAGGGGAGTCCAAATCTAGAAGGCACAGGTTTAAAGTGAGAGGGGAAATGGTTTAAAAGAGACCTGAGGAGCTACATTTTTCTCCACAGAGGGAGGTGAGTATATGGAACGAACTACCAGAGGAAATGGTGGAGGAAAGTATAATTGTGATGTTTAAAAGATGTTTGGACAGGTGGGAGCGTTTAGAGGGAAGTTGAAAGTGAAGTTGCCATATATGTCACCATATACAACCTTGAGATACAGTTCCTAGTGGGCATATTCAATAAATCTATAAATTCTCAATATATACGCAATAAATAATAACCGTAACAGAATCAATGAAAGACCGCATCAAGTTGGGGATTCAACCGGTGTGCAAAAGGCAACAAGGTGTAAATACAAAAAGAAAGAAATAAAAATAATAAATAAATAAGCAATAAGTATTGAGAACATGAGATTAAGAGTCCTTGAAAGTGAGTCTGTTGGTTGTGGGAACATTTCAGTAATGGGGCAAGTGAAGTTATCCCCTTTGATTCAGGAGCCTTTTGGTTGAGAGGTAGTGGACCAAACACAGGCAATGGGACTAATTCATAAGACCATAAGATACAGGAGCAGAATTAGGCCATTTGGCCCATCAAGTCTTCTCTGGTCATTCTATCACGGCTGATCCATTTTCCCTCTCAGTCCCAAACTCCTGCCTTTGCCCTGTATCCCTTCGTGCCCTGATGAACCAAGAATCTATCAGCTTCTGCCTTAAATATACATAAAGATTTGGCCTCCATGGCTGCCTCTGGCAAAGAATTCTACTCTCTGGCTAAAGAAATTCCTCCTCATCTCCATTCTAAAAGGACGCCCCTCTATTCTGAAGCTGTCAGACTCTCCCACCACAGGAAACATCCTCGCCACATCCACTCTATCAAGGCCTTTCACCATTCGATAGGTTTCAATGAGGTCACCCCTCATTCTTCTGAATTCCAGTGAATACAGGCCCAGCGCCATCAAACACTTTTCATATAACAAGCTTTTCAATCCTGGAATCATTTTCATGAATCCTCTCCAGTATCAGCACATCCTTTCTAAGATAAGGGCCCAAAACTCCTCACAATACTCCAAGTGAGGCCTCACCAGTGCTTTATAAATCCTCAACATTACATCCTTTCTTTTATATTCGTGTTCTCTTGAAATGAATGGTAACATTGCATTTGCCTTCCTTACCACAAACTCAACCTGCAAATTAACCTTTAGGGAATCCTGCACATGGACTCCCAAGTTCCTTTGCACCTCAGATTTTTGAATTTTCTCTCCATTTAGAAAATAGTCAACACTTTTATTTCTTCTACCAAAGTGCATGACCATACACTTCCAGACACTGTATTCTATCAAGCACAAAAAGATGAAGGAACTCAGCAGGCCAGGCATTTTTTGTGTGTTGCTTGGATTTACAGCACCTGTAGATTTTCTCTTGTCTGTGACTGTATTTTATCTGCCACTTTGCTCATTCTCCTGATCTGCCTAAGTCCTTCTGTAGCCTCTCTACTTCCTCAAAGCAACTTGCCCTTCCACCTGTCTTCATATCATCTGCTAACTTTGCAGTAAAGCCATCAATTCTGTCATTCAAGTCACTGACATTTAACTTTAAAAAAAGCGGTCCCAACACAGACCCCAGTAGAACACCACTCGTCACCGGCAGCCAATAAGAAAAGGTTCCCTTTATTCCTACTCTCTGCCTCCTGCCAATCGGTCACTGCTTAATCCATGTTAGTATTTTTCCTGTGATACCATGGGCTGTTAACTTGTTAGGTAGCCTCATGTGTTGCACCTTATCAAAGGCCTTCTGAAAATCCAAGTACACATCAACTGACTCTCCTTTGTCAATCCTGCTTGTTATTTCTTCAAAGAATTCCAATAGATTTGTCAGGCAAGGTTTTCCATTGAGGAAACTGTGCTATTATGTGCCTCCAAATACCCCGAAACCACACCCTTAACAATCAACTCCAACATCTTCCCAAGTACCGAGGTCAGACTAACTGGCGTATAGTTTCCTTTCTTCTCTTTCCCTTCTTGAAGAGTGGAGGGTCATTTGCATTTTCCAGTCTTCCAAAACCATTCCAGCATCTAGTGATTCTTGAAAGATCATTACTAATGCCTCCACAATCTCTTCAGCCACCTCTGTCAGAACTCTGGGGTGTACACCATCTGGTTCAGGTGACTTATCTGTCCTCAGATCTTTCAGTTTCCCAAGAACCTTCTCTCTAGTTAAGGTAACTTCACACACTTCATGCCCCTGATACCTGGAACTTCCAATATACTACTAGTGTCTTCCACAGTGAAGACTGATGCAAAATATTTTTTCAGTTCGCCCGTTATTTCCTTGTCCCCCGTAACTACCGCTCCAGCATCGTTTTCCAGTGGTCCAACATCTACCCCCACTTCTCTTTTACACTTTATGTATCTGAAGAAACTTTTGCTAGCCTCTTTAGTATTATTGGTTAGCCTTCTTTTGTATTCCATCTTTTCCTCAATGAATTTTTTATTTGCTGTCTTCTGGTTTTTAAAAGCTTCCCAATCCTCTATCTTCCCACTAATTTTTGCTCTATTATACACCCTCTCTTTTGACTTTTACATGGCTTTGACTTCTCTTGTTAGCCACAGTTGTGTCATCTTTCCTTCAGAATACTCTTTCCTCTTTGGAATGTATATATCCTGTGCCTTCTGAATTGCTTCCAGAAATTACAGCCTTCGTTGCTGTGCTGTCATCCCTGCCAGTGTTCTTTTCCAATCAATTTGGCCAACTCCTCTCTCATGCCTCTGTAATTCCTATTACTCTCTTTTCCAGTCCTGATGAAGGGTCTTGGCCCGAAACGTCAATTGTTTACTCTTTTCCATAGACGCTGCCTTAGTCGCTGAGTTCCTCCAGCAATTTGCATGTTTTGATAGGGTCTGTCACTTCAATACACTATGGGGCCTAGACCCCGCTGCCTCAATTTGGCCTGTACCTGACCTTTCTGATTCAGCCTGCTGCATAAATTGTCCAAACATAGAAACATAGAAAATAGGTGCAGGAGTAGGCCATTCAGCCCTTCGAGCCTGCACCGCCTTTCAGTACGATCATGGCTGATCATCCAACTCAGAACCCTGTACCAGCCTTCCCTCCATACCCCCTGATCCCTTTAGCCACAAGGGCCATATCTAACTCCCTCTTAAATATAGCCAATGAACTGGCCTCAACTGTTTCCTGTGGCAGAGAATTCCACAGATTCACCACTCCCTGTGTGAAGAAGTTTTTCCTAATCTCGGTCCTAAAAGGCTAATACTTCTTCACACAGAGAGTGGTGAATCTGTGGAATCAGGTTCAGTCACTTCAAAATGCTCTGGGGACAGTTCCCGACCTTTCTGATTCAGCCCAACTCATAAATCGTTGTCCAAACATCAGGTTCAGTCACTTCAAAACGCTCTGGGGACAGTTCCCGATCTTCCCAGTTTGGCCTGGCCCTTAAATTGTTGTCCGAACATTGTGTTCAGTAGCTTGGGTATGCTCTGAGGCTTGGACCCTGCTGCCTGTACATGACCGTTCCAATTTGGCCCGGCACTTAAATGGATCGAACTTCGAGCCTTCCTCATTCTCGGTGACGGGCCTGCTGCCTCGCCTCACATCAGTTTTGCTGCATCAAATTGCCGCCAGGTTACAGACTTATCGCTTGTGGTGATTTGCCAGGAAAAAACAATTAAAACAAAGTATTTAGGTGGTTTTAAAAACGCAAACACGAGGAATTCTGCAAATGCTGGAAATTCAAGCAACACATAAAAGTTGCTTGTGAACGCAGCAGGCCAGGCAGCATCTCTAGGAAGAGGTACAGTTGACGTTTCGGGCCGAGGTCGATTGTACCTCTTCCTAGAGATGCTGCCTGGCCTGCTGCGTTCACCAGCAACTTTGATGTGTGTTGCTGGTATTTAGGTGATTTCCTGGTTTCATCGAGCAACAGCCAGAAATCACTGAGATTCACCAGCACAATCTTAAACAAGGTTCATACTGTATATGTCACTATATACAACATTTCTTGTGGGCATTCACATTAAATACAAGCAACTCAATGGAATGAATGAAGGACTGCCCCAACAGGACAGACAGACAACCATTGTGTAAAAGCTAAGAAACTCTGCAACTACAAAACAGCAATAAATAAATAAATAAGCAATAAATATCGAGAAATATGAGATGAAGAGTCCTTGAAAATGAGTCCAAAGGTTGTGGGAACAGTTTAGTGATGGGGCAACTGAAGTTATCCTCTCTGGTTCAGGACCTGATAGTTGAGAGCCTGTTTTCAGATTGAAATGTGGGGTAGTGGGTGGGGGGAAACGTCTGGGTGGGGCTGTCTCCCTGTGTCACCGCTGGTCCTCTCCTGCAGGGCAGAGGACATGGTGGAGATTGCCTTTATGAGGAGAAGCTCTCAGTCAGAGAATGCAGTGGTCCTGTCAAACCCACCCCCCGTCTCTCCCAGCAGCTCTACTGCCCCAAAGCCTCCGGGTTTCAGTTTCCTCCTGCCCCCACCCAGCCACCAGCACGGTCCGACAACCCCGGTCCAGAGCCTGACTGATGACACCGCCTCCCTCCAGTTCACTCAGGTGAGTGAGGGGGACGGAGTGAGGCTGCGGAGGGAAAGAGGGTGTGGGGCGACGAGGGTGAGGGGTGGGGGTGGTGAGTGAGGGGGTGGAGTGGTGCTGGGGAGGGAGAGAGGGTGTGGGGCGACGAGGGTGAGGGGTGGGAATAGTGAGTGAGGGGGTGGCGTGAGGCCAGGAGGGAGAGGGAGCAGAGAGAGAGAGAGATGGTGCGAGGTGAGGAGCTGGTTAGGAGGCCGAGAGGTGGGATGGTGAGTGAGGGGGATGGAGTGAGGCTGGGGAGAAAGATGGAGTGTCAGGGAGCATGAGTGATCTGGACTGTGAGTGTGGGGAGGATGGAGTGTGGTAGGGAGGGAGATGGAGGGTGAGTGAGGGTGGTAGGGAGGGAGATGGAGTGTCGGGGAGGGTGAGTGAGGGTGGTAGGGAGGGAGATGGAGTGTCGGGGAGGGTGAGTGAGGGTGGTGGGGAGGGTGAGTGAGGGTGGTAGGGAGGGAGATGGAGTGTCGGGGAGGGTGAGTGAGTGTGGGGAGGGAGATGGAGTGTCGGGGAGGGTGAGTGAGAGTGGGGAGGATGGAGTGTCGGGGAGGGTACGGCATGCGACAGGGAAATGGGACGATGAGGGAAGTAGCGTGAGGGCCTGTTCGCTGGATGAGAGGTGTGACCTGCTGGGAGTTTAAGGAAAGGCTGCCTTCGACTGCCAGGTTGTGTTTGAAGCCCAATTTCCTGTCACAGGGCAAATCCGCAGGGAAGAAGGATCGTTCTCCGGCTGGTTCGCCCACACGGAATCTCCCTGACCCAAGTTCTGCAGGTACACATGACTGGGCCACACTTCCCCCTCACAGGCTAGACACTGTCCTTTTCTGCCCGCACAAAGCGACATCACCTCCAAAATTAGCAACTTCCTCAATTTTGTGTGCTAGGATGGTGTTGAGGGAGCCTTAGGCTGTGTCTGACCCGGGGAGTGTGTGATGGGACGGTGTGGAGGGAGCTTTAGCCTGTGTCTGACCCCAAGAGTGTGTGATGGGATGGTGTTGAGGGAGCTTTAGCCTGTGTCTGACCCCAGGAGTGTGTGATGGGACAGTGTGGAGGGAGCTTCACTCTGTGTCTGACCCTGGAAGTGTGTGATGGGATGGTGTGGAGGGAGCTTCACTGTGTCTGACCCTGGAAGTGTGTGTGATGGGGCAGTGTAGAGAGAGCTTCACTCTGTGTGGGACCCCGGGAGTGTGTGATGGGACAGTGTGGAGAGAGCTTCACTGTGTGTCTGACCCCAGGAGTGTGTGATGGGACGGTGTGGGGGAGCTCCTCTCTGTGTCTGACCTCGGGAGTATGTGATGGGATGGTGTGGAGGGAGTTTCTTTCTTTTGTTTTTACTTGTGCTTAATACTGTGACAGGACAGTGCAGGAGACAGATGTTAACATTTGACGTAGATTCTCTTTGTTAGTTGTAGAATCAATACCCTGCACACGATGTGAGTTGTGAGCCAGATGCCACACACGCAGGTCGGCCTGTCTGGACAATGAGTTAGAAAGGATATGTATGTTGGGATTCCCTCCCGACATTCTTGAGATGTGGGTACTGTCGGGAAGGCAAGCCTCTATTGCCCAACCTTTGATCAGAATGGCTTGTCCTGGATATGGAAGATGTCCAATATCTCTCTCTGCTCTTGTCAGATGCACCAGCTTATTCACCTCTGTCATAGTCCTAGCACTGTACAGCACAGAACCACGCCCCTCAGCCCAACTCATCCATACCAACCAAGTTGTTTGCTGGATCTACTTGGTTTTCCCCATGTTTGGTCACTGTCTCTCTGAACCTTCCCTATCTATGTACCTGTCTAAATGCTGTTAATGTTCCTTGACCACTTCCTTATATCCATCACCCTCTGTATGAAAAAGGCTGTCTCTCACGTCCTCTGTCACCTTAACTATTCATCTTTCACCTTAATCCTTTCCCTTCTAGTTTTTAAAATTCCCCTACCCTGGTGAAATTACTGTGACAATCTGCCCCTCATGATTTTATAAACCTTTATATAGTCGTCCTTCAATCTCCTTCACTCCAGGGAGAAAAGCCCTAGCCTGTCCTCTTTCTCCTTATAACTCATAGTCCCATAAGACCATAAAACATAGGAGCAGAATTAGGCCATTCAGCCCATTGAGTCTGCTCTGCCATTTCATCTTGACTCATCCTAGATCCCATTTAATCCCATACACCTGCCCCCTCACCATATCCCTTGATGCCCTGACCAATTAAGAAACTTATCAAATTCTGCTTTATATATACCCACAGACTTGGCCTCCACTGCAGTCTGTGGCAGAGCAATCCACAGATTCACCACTCTCTGCCTAAAAAGATTCCTGCTTACTGCCCAATGTATCTGCCTCTTCCCCCCCCCCCCCCGGTAAATGTCCCCAATGTATCTGCCTCTTCCCCACCCCTGGTAAATGTCCCCAATGTATCTGCCTCTTCCCCCCCCCCCCCGGTAAATGTCCCCAATGTATCTGCCTCTCCCCCACCCCTGGTAAATGTCCCCAGTGTATCTGCCTCTTCCCCCCCCCCCCCGGTAAATGTCCCCAATGTATCTGCCTCTTCCCCACCCCTGGTAAATGTCCCCAATGTATCTGCCTCTCCCCCACCCTGGTAAATGTCCCCAATGTATCTGCCTCTCCCCCACCCCTGGTAAATGTCCCCAATGTACCTGCCTCTTCCCCCCCCCCGGTAAATGTCCCCAATGTATCTGCCTCTCCCCCACCCCTGGTAAATGTCCCCAATGTATCTGCCTCTCCCCCCCCCCTGGTAAATGTCCCCAATGTACCTGCCTCTTCCCCCCCCCCAGTAAATGTCCCCAATGTATCTGCCTCTCCCCCACCCCTGGTAAATGTCCCCAATGTATCTGCCTCTCCCCCACCCCTGGTAAATGTCCCTAATGTATCTATCTCTTCCCCCCCCCGGTAAATGTCCCCAATGTATCTGCCTCTCCCCCCCCCCCCGGTAAATGTCCCCAATGTATCTATCTCTTCCCCCCCCCTGATAAATGTCCCCAATGTATCTGC
>NC_092393.1:60198757-60268757 GCF_030028105.1 Mobula birostris | reverse complement strand
ATAAATCGTCAATGTTTCAGGTCGAATCCTTCATCCAGTCCTGATGTTTACAAGATGTTGCCCTGACTGGAGTGGAATTTGGAATTCGTTTCAAAGTTTAAAGTAAATTTATTATCAAAGTACATATATGTCACCATATACAACCCTGAGATTCATTTTCTTGCTGGCATACTCAATAAATCCAATAACCAAAATAGAATCAATGAAAGACCGCACTCAACAGGGCGGACAAACAATGTGTAAAAGAGAACAAACTACAAGTGCAAAAAGAAAGAAAAAACACTAATAAATAAATAAATAAGCAATAAATACGGAGAACATGAGATGGAGAGTCATTGAAAGTGAGCCTGTAGGTTGTGGGACCAGTTTTGGTGAGAGGTTGAATGAAGTTATCCCCTCTGATTCAGGAGTCTTGTGGTTAAGGGATAATAACTGGTTCTGAACCTGGGTGGTGAGAGTCCTGAGGCTCCGGTACCTTCTTCCTCATGGTAGCAGTGAGAAGAGAGCATGACCTGGGTGGTGGGTGTCCCTGATGATGGTGCTGCTTTCCTGCAACAACACTCCGTGTAGATGTGCTGAATGGTGGGGAGGGCTTCACCCGTTATTCTTGTTAATGAGTACTGAGATAAAGCAGAAGTTGTTCCTCAGTTTCTGTGCCATCCAGACACATCACGTCACACAAGTGTACATCAAGGAAGTAAAAAGAAGGCAGAAAGCAAAATACTGAGCAGCAGCTACAGAGAAACAGCAGGTAAACAAATAATGAGCAAGGTGGGTCAGGAGATGGAGTATTCATGTTTATCAGGAAAGGCAGGATAGGCTGGTTTCTTTTTATTTAGAGATACAGCACAGTAACAGGCTCTTCCAGCACAACGAGCCTACACTGCCAGTTACACCACTGTAACCAATTCACCTACTCACCCTACGTCTTTGCAATATGGGACGAAAATGGAGCACGTGGACGAAACCCACGCGGTCACAGAGAGAAGGGACAAACACTTTACAGGCTGCGGTGGGGAATTGAAGCCGGGTCACTGATACTCTAACGGTGTTATGCTAACCGTTACGCTACCATATCTTTGTTCTCTCTAGAGCAGGGGTTCCCAACCTTTCATGCCACGGACCCGACTATTAACCGGGGGCCCGGGAAACCCTGCTCCAGAGCGAAGCAGGTTGAGGGGTGAAATGAGAGAGGTGTACAAATGGGTAGGCAGTGTCCATAGTAGGAGAGCACCAGGTTGAAGTCAGGGGGGAGGAGAAGTAAAGGGGATCTGTAGGGTGATTTACTCCACACAAAGCTGTTAGGTATCTGGAATGAGCTGTCAGGGGTGGAGGTGGTGGAGACAGGAACAGTAACAACATCTGGACATGTACCTGAATGAGCAGGGCACAGAGGGGTGGGCAGTTAATGCAGGCCAGTGGGATTAGTATAGGTGGCCAAGAGGGTCAGCATAGATACAGTGGGCCGAAAAGCCTGTTTACATGCTGTCCATTATCTGTGACTGTATGGTTTAAACTGCACAGAAAGATCTATGTCCTGGTTGTTATCGAGTTGTTGGGTCTCCCTTCCTGTTGGCAGGTATACGTTGGACTGTGATTATATACCAGTCATTGAAAGTGGGCATGCAGGTACAGCAGGCGGTGAAAAAGGCGAATGGTATGCTGGCATTCATAGCAAGAGAATTCGAGTACAGGAGCAGGGAGGTACTACTGCAGTTGTACAAGGCCTTGGTGAGACCTGGAGTATTGTGTGCAGTTTTGGTCCCCTAATCTGAGGAAAGACATTCTTGCCATAGAGGGAGTACAAAGAAGGTTCACCAGATTGATTCCTGGGATGGCAGGACTTTCATATGATGAAAAACTGGATCGACTAGGCTTATACTCATTGGAATTTAGGGGGGATTTTATTGAAACGTATAAAATCCTAAACGGATTGGACAGGCTAGATGCAGGAAGATTGTTCCTGATGTTGGGGAAGTCCAGAACGAGGGGTCACAGTTTGGGGATAAAGGGGAAGCTTTTTAGGACCAAGATTAGGAAACACTTCTTCACGCAGAGAGTGGTGAATCTGTGGAATTTTCTGCCACAGGAAACACTTGAGGCCAGTTCATTGGCTATATTTAAGAGGGAGTTAGATATGGCCCTTCTGGCTAAAGGGATCAGGGGCAAGGCTGGTACAGGGTTCTGAGGTGGATGATCAGCCATGATCATACTGAATGGCGGTGCAGGCTCGAAGGGCTGAATGGCCTACTCCTGCACCTATTTTCTATGTTTCTATGTTTCTATTTTAATTCCCAGCATGAACTTTTATCTGTATAAATCTTTTCTCAGCAAGTGAATTGTCCTCTTGAGTTCAAGCTTTTAACGGCTGCTTTCAGTTAGCGAGTTAGACTGAGGAAGGAAGGCAGCTCATCTTGTCCACTGAGTCTCCACCTTGCTGCTGTCTGTACATGGAGAGACGGTATGGAGAACGGCAAAGCAGAGGCTCTTGTTCATGTGGGAACGTGCTATGAAACATTCTGAGATATGCTCCCCCAGCTCAAGACACTGTAGATGCTAGAACTGAGAGCAAAGAAACAAATCGCTTGGAGGAATTTGGCAGAGACGTGTGAGTCACTGGGTCTGGGGTTCAGCCTGCAATCATTGGTGAGACCTAGGGTCGATACCAGAGCCCAAAGCAATTGAGTCCAAAAGTCGAGTCCCAATTGCTGAAATCCTGGGCCTATGGGTCTACTGGAAAAGTCGGAGGTCCAGTCTGTGAATCTGCTGGGGAAGTCGGAGGCCTGACATCTGCAAATCCACAGGAACACTGGGGAAGTCAGAGGCCTGACATCTGCAAGTCCCCAAGAACACTGGGGAAGCTGGAGGCCTGATGTCTGCAAGCATTGGAAAAGGTACAGAGGAGATTTACCAGAACGCTGCCTGGTTTAGAGAGTATGCATTATGATCAGAGATTAAGGGAGCTAGGGCTTTACTCTTTGGAGAGAAGGAGGATGAGAGGAGACATGATAGAGGCGTACAAGATAATAAGAGGAATAGATAGTGTGGATAGCCAGTGCCTCTTCCCCAGGGCACCACTGCTCAATACAAGAGGACATGGCTTTAAGGTAAGGGGTGGGAAGTTCAAGGGGGATATTAGAGGAAGGCTTTTTACTCAGAGAGTGATTGGTGCATGGAATGCACTGCCTGAGCCAGTGGTGGAGGCAGATACACTAGTGAAGTTTAAGAGACTACTAGACAGGTATATGGAGGAATTTAAGGTGGGGGCTTATATGGGAGGCAGGGTTTGAGGGTCGGCACAACATTGTGGGCCGAAGGGCCTGTACTGTGTTGTACTATTCTATGCTCTATAAGTCCACTGGAACACTGGGGAAGTCAGAGCCCTGTTGTCTGCAAGTCCACAGGAACACTGGGGAAGTCAGAACCTGACGTCTGCTAATCTGCGAGTCTGGAAGAGGCCTGTCTCTTGCTGCTGCCGGTGGGGTCGCATGCTGCAGGGTCCTGAAGCAGCCAACGAGCTCCTGGACACGTTTCTCTTGTCTCAGCGCTGAACACGCTCCATTTCCAGAGACGTGCAGCTTATGCTCCACGTGTCTTTTTTTACTCTTTACCGTTTGTGCGATTTGACTGAGCTGCTTCATCAGGAAGGCGAAATGGGAGCACTCCCAGAGAACTTACAGGGAACTCAGAGGATTACGGACAACAAGCCTACCCTGTGTGTCTGTGACCAGGATGCTCCACTCCCTGAGAGGCTGAATGTTTTCTGTGCTCGATATGATGCGCAAAATGAAGTGCTGGCGAGGAAGGCACCCCTCCCCCAGGGGAGCAGTCACTCCGTGTGGCTGACGCTGAGGTGAGGAAGACCCTGGTCAGAGTCGACTCAAACAAAGCTGCAGGGCCTGATAATATACCAGGTCGGGTTCTGAAAGACTGCGCAGCCCAGTTGACAGAGGTGCTGACAGATATATTCAACATCTCTCTGGAACAATCCGTTGTCCCCTCGGTTTTCAAGGTGGCAAAGGTCACTCCAGTGCCAAAGAAGGTGACAGTAACCTAACTAAATGACTATCGTTAGGTGGTATTAACATCAACCATTAAGAAGGTGCTTTGAGCAGCTGGTCATGGAGGACATTGAAGCCTTTCTCCTAGCTACTTTGAACCATTTCTGGTTGGCTTATCGCTCAAATCGATCCACTGACGATGTGATGGACTCTACCCTCACTCTGTCCTGTCCCACCTGGAAAATGGGGTCTCATATGCCAGTCTGCTGTTTATAGACTTCAGTTTGGCATTCAACACCATCATATCCCAGAAACTGGTGGGGAAACTGTCCTCACTGGGGCTCAACACCTCCCCCTGCAATTGGATACTGGACGTCTTAACAGTAAGGCCATAGTCAGTCCGTGTGGGCAGCAACGTCTCCTGTCCCATTACGCTGAGCACTGGCGCTCCCCAAGGCTGTGTCCTCAGCCGGATGCTGTTTACACTGGTCCAGCTCAAACAGTATCATCAAGTTTGTGGGTGACACAACAGTGGTTTCCCTCATCAAGAGCGGTGACGAGACGGAGTACAGAGAGGAAGTGGGGCGATTGGTGGATTGGTGTGAAAAGAACAACGCAAGCCTGAATGTGGAGAAGACAAAGGAAATCACGGTGGACTTCAGGAAGGTGCAGAGGAACCATCTCCCTCTGTGAATACGTGGCTCCTCCACAGAGAACGTTCAGTGCACCAAGTTCCTGGGAGTTCACATCATGGATGACCTCACCTGGTCCATTAATATCCCCTCCCTGAGCAAGAGGGCACAGCAGTGCTTCCACTTCCTACGAAGACTGAGACAAGCAAGGCTTCCACCGCCCATCTTAACTGTATTTTACAGGAGCACCATTGAGTGTGTCCAGACAAGTTGCATCTCCATCTGGTATGGGAGCGGTCAAGCATCGAACTACAAGTCCCTACAAAGGACTGTGAGATTAGTTGAGAGGATCATAGGGGTCTCCCTACCATCCACTGGGGACATTTATCAGGACGACTGCGTAAACAGGGCCCTTAGTGATGTCAAGGATCCCATCCATCCATCCAGCATCCTCTTTGACTTTCTACCACCAGGCAGGAGACTGTGATGCATAAGAACAAGAACGGTCAGGATGGGAAACAGTTTCTTCCTCCAGGCCATTAGGCTTCCGAACTCCTGGCCACATCGTATTCGAAGTGTCACTGGTTAATCTGTTCCGTACTTCACAATATTTAATATTAATATATTTTAGTTTGTTATTTGTGTGATTCATCTGTAGATTTTATCCTTACCTTCATAAGTTATGTGTACTACTGTGTTTTAGACTTTGGTTTGAAGAAACTTTGCCTCTTTCTATGTACATTGTATAGTTATATACGTTATGTACATGTATATAGTTAAAGGACAATAAACTTCACTTGACACGGACTATCTCTGCAACTGTGTGGTCTGCAACCATCAGAACAGTGCTGAAATGACTTGGTGGCTGTGGCCTCCAGCCATCAACTTTATGACTGTGGACTCACGTTCGGGGACTCTGCAGTTTGATGTTCAGTGCTCTGTGTGTTATTTGTCCATGTTTTGTTTTTGCGTGATTTGTTTTTTTTTCACACATTGGGTGATTGACAATCTTTGTTATGTGGGGGATTTTCTTTAAACGGGTTCTATTGTGTTTCTGTGTCTTATGGCTGCCTGCAAGAAGACGAATCTCAAGGTTGTATACTGTGAGCATTCCTTGATGATAAATGCACTTCGAACTTTGAACCTTTGCCCTGGGGTTGGAGGCCTGTCGGGGTCTGTGTGTATGCGTGTGTGATTGTAGACGGGAGGGAGGAAAGGGTCTTGTTTTGCTGTTGTGTCCTGTGTTGTTCTGCTGAGCACTGAGGACATGCTGTGTTGGTGCCAGAATGTGTGCCGACACCTACTAGCAAATCTTCAGCTTGTATTGGTTGTTGATGGAAATGACACATTTCACTTTATGTTTCGACGTGCACGTGATGAATCTGAATCTGACATTAAGTGGACACTACGGGGAGAAGCGGTAGATATATAGATACCTGAAATTTGGGCTAGGGCTGACCTTGTGGGGGGGGGGTCATAGAAATTAGCTGGTAGCCTTAAGGGACAAGAGGGTATGATCTTTCATTCTGGAGAATGGGTCCCAGTGAGAATGTGCTGGAGGAGCTGGGGGGTAGTGCAAATCTTTTGACCCACGATGTTGTGCTGAACTTTAAGCTGGATCAAGAATTCCCTAGCTGGGGGCCACAGACCCCTTGCTTAATGGTATTAGTCCATGGCATAAGAAAGGTTAGGAACCCTTAATCTAAATCAATCAAACTCTTCCCTCCTACACAGCCCTCCATTTTTCTTTCATCCATGTAAGAGTTTCTTAAATGGCCCAAATGTATCTGCCTCTAAAGACCACCACTCCTGGCAGGGCGTTCCACGCATCTAGCATTTTCTGTGTAAAACAAAAACTTTCTCATAGTCATAGTCATAGTCATACTTTATTGATCCCAGGGGAAATTGGTTTTCGTTACAGTTGCACCATAAATAATTAAATAGTAATAAAACCATAAATAGTTAAATAGTAATATGTAAATTATGCCAGGAAATAAGTCCAGGACCAGCCTATTGGATCAGGGTGTCTGACCCTCCCAGGGAGGAGTTGTAAAGTTTGATGGCCACAGGCAGGAATGACTTCCTATGACGCTCTGTGTTGCATCTTGGTGGAATGAGTCTCTGGCTGAATGTACTCCTGTGCCCAACCAGTACATTATGTAGTGGATGGGAGACATTGTCCAAGATGGCATGCAACTTAGACAGCATCCTCTTTTCAGACACCACCGTGAGAGAAAGTCCAGTTCCATCCCCACAACATCACTGGCCTTACGAATGAGTTTGTTGATTCTGTTGGTGTCTGCTACCCTCAGCCTGCTGCCCCAGCACACAACAGCAAACATGATCGCACTGGCCACCACAGACTCGTAGAACATCCTCAGCATCGTCCGGCAGATGCTAAAGGACCTCAGTCTCCTCAGGAAATAGAGACGGCTCTGACCCTTCTTGTAGACAGCCTCAGTGTTCTTTGACCAGTCCAGTTTATTGTCAATTCGTATCCCCAGGTATTTGTAATCCTCCACCATGTCCACACTGACCCCCTGGATGGAAACAGGGGTCACCGGTACCTTAGCTCTCCTCAGGTCTACCACCAGCTCTGACATCCCCCTTCTCTCTATACTTTCCTCCAAACAACTTAAACTTCTGTTCCCCGTGTCAGCCATTTCCATCCTGGGAAATGGTCTCTGGGTGACCATTCTATCTATGCCTCTTATCATCTTGTACTTACTTTATCTTTTTGGACCCCTCTTGTCTCTTTTACACCTCAGTCAGGTCACCACTCATCCTCCTTTGCTGCAAAGAAAAGACCTAACTCTCTCTACCTATCCTCATTAGGCGAGCTCTCTACTCCAGGTGGTACCCTGATAGATCTCCTCTGCACCCTCTCTAAAGCTTCCTCGTCCTTCCTGTAGTGAAATGATCAGAACTGAACACAGTACTCCAAGTGTGGTCTGACCAGGATTTTACAGAGCTACAGCTTTTCCTTGTGGCGTTAGCTAACATCTCTCCATGAGAGTAGAAGGAAAGTTGACAGCTGAATCATTATCGCCCATGCACGTTACCATGGGAGATCTGCAGCTTGAAAAATACAAGATGGAAAAATTGTAGTATAGAGCAGCAGAGAGATTCAGTCCTTAGCAACGTATTATGTCTTGATGTATAAAACTGTAGGGCACCAGGCTCTGCCTGAGTTTACAACAACATTACCAGACAGCATGGGCACCTGAATTTAGCTGATGAGTAGTAATTGCTCTCAGTCTGCATGGCCAAGTAATTATCATAGTATTTAAGGAGGGTAAAGCTTCCTGGTGCTGGACAGGTTCCTCATTCACGATCCACACCCTCAAGGAATGCTGTCAGTGAGAGGGGGTGAGACGAGGACAGTGTCACTTGATATTGGCGCTGCCTCTGGTCAGCTGTGTGGCAATAAATCCTGGAACAGTTCACACCATTCCTTGCTGTCACCTATCTGGACAGCCCCGGCATTCCCTCTTCTCATCGAGCACTACAGCACAGAAACATGGTCCATCTAGACCATGTCAAGCTTATTCTGCATTCACCCATGCCTGGACCAGAGCCCTCCCATCCATATTCCTATGTCAATTTCTCTTAAGTGTTGAAATCGAACTCACACCCCACCCACTTCCACTGGCAGCTCGTTCCACACTCTCACCACCGTCTGAGTGAAGAAGTTTCTCCTCATGGTCAACTTTCACCCTTCACCTATGAGCTCAAGTTCTAGTCTCACCCAACTTCACTGGAGTTCTCTTTAAATTTCTCTTCCAGTCAAAGAAAAGCTTAGCTTTGTTTGTCACCCGTGCGTCGAAACATGCAGCGAAAGGCATTGTCTTATGGCAACGGCCGACACAGTGCAAGGACGTGTGGGGGACAGTCCACAAAGGTCACTACGCTGTCGGTGCCAACGTATCATGCTCACAACTTACTCAGCCTAACCTGTACCTCTTTGGGATGTGGGAGGAAGCCAGAGTACCCAGGAGGTGACGGAGAGAATATACAAACCCTTCACAGACAGCAGTGGGGATTGAACCCCAACTGCTGGTGCTGTAGGGTGTTACGCCGCTTTGCCGCCCATACAATACAGGCATCGACAGTGGTGGGTAAAGGAAATCGCTGGTCAGGCAGCATCCCTTGGGGGAAAGTGGATAGTTCATGTTTCAGAACCATACCTTCCTCTGGACTGGAAAGAAGTGAGGGACAGCCAGTATAAAGATGTCGGGGAGAGAAGGAGTGGAGCAAGAGATGGCAGGTGATTGGTGGATCCAGGTGAGAGGGAGATGGAGATGGTGATGGTGGGAGCTAATAGGTAGAGGCAACAGAGGGCTGCAGGCGGTGGGCTCCGATAGGTAGAGGCATCAGAGGGCTGCAGATGGTGAGATCTGATAGGTAGAGGCAGCAGAGGGCTGCAGACGGTGGGATCTGATAGATAGAGGCAACAGAGGGCTGCAGACGGTGAAATCTGATAGGAGAGAAGGGAGGAGCATAGAACCAAATAAGGGAGGTGGGCGGCCAGATGGGAACAGTGGGAGGGAGGGGGTCCAGCAGGGGGTGTGTGGGTGATGGGCAGGTGGAGGAGGGAATTGATCTTAGTGATCAAAGCATGTTGGGGGGGTCAGTGGGTCGATTAGAAGGCGAGAAGAAGGGGTCGGGGGGGAGAAACGTCTTCACTCAGAGGGTGACGCGTGTGGAATGAGCTGCCAGCGGAGTGGTGAGGACAGGGGATGTGTGGGGAACTGGAGGGGCTTGCTGGTATCCTAAGCTTTGTTAAACTGGCATTCTTCTGAGTGTGGGATGTGACATGTCCCCCCTTCCTCCCCAGGCACTGGGGTACCTCGGGATTGAACCCACCCAGCAGCAGCAACAGGCACTCCGCCGTCAACTCCAGGTGGACTCCAAGGGAACGGTGGCCTATGGGGGTGAGTGCGGGTCCTCACTATGTGTGTCCCTAACCCCATTTAAATTTGTCTCCTAGTTCAATAAGGGGGTCTGTTGACCTCACCGTCGTCTTGCACCTTATTGTCTGCCTACTCTGCACTTTCTCTGTAACTTAGAACACTTTGTTCTGCCTTCTGTTACTGTTTTCCCTCGTACTACCTCAATGTACTGATATAGTGAATCTACTAAGTCTATGGTTGGAATGCAAAACAAAGTTTTTCACTGTATTTTGGTACCTGTAACAATAATGAGTAAATTTACCCCAAACCTCAAGTGTCACTGGGCCTCTGATGTTCAGAAACTCCCTTCAGATTGGATCGCTGTTTAATTCCTCCTCAGCATTATTCAGTATTAATGGCTTGTTCAAAGTATCTTCTATAGTAAAGGAAAAGTGAAGAATATCTGTTTAAATCCTTGGCTTCAGTCTCAGGGTTCGAATGTGACCTGAGCCTCGGGTTCAGGCTCAGGGAGGAAAGTATAAGGGGGAAGTCAGTTATTTTTTTACGCAGAGAGATGGGTGATTTGTAGATTAATTTGTACACCCCATTAACAATCTTATGTGGCAGTGTGATCTGGTCCTGTTGGACGAGTGTTCCCTTGTTAAGGAACTATTTTCTTTCTCCACAGACTTTGTGCAGACAGCCAGAGACTTGTTCCGATTGCAGCTGGATGACACGGCCTCGGAGTCAGTGGAGTGGTCTGTCGCCAGCCTCTCCGAGACAGCACGTGCCACACAGGTGAGGTTTCTCCCAGACAGCACATGCCACACAGGTGAGGCCTCTCCGAGACAGCACGTGCCACACAGGTGAGGTTTCTCCCAGACAGCACGTGCCACACAGGTGAGGTTTCTCCCAGACAGCACATGCCATACAGGTGAGGCCTCTCCGAGACAGCACGTGCCACACAGGTGAGGTTTCTCCCAGACAGCACGTGCCACACAGGTGAGGCCTCTCCGAGACAGCACGTGCCACACAGGTGAGGTTTCTCCCAGACAGCACGTGCCACACAGGTGAGGTTTCTCCCAGACAGCACATGCCACACAGGTGAGGCCTCTCCGAGACAGCACGTGCCATACAGGTGAGGCCTCTCTGAGACAGCACGTGCCACACAGGTGAGGCCTCTCTGAGACAGCACGTGCCACACAGGTGAGGTTTCTCCGAGACAGCACGTGCCACACAGGTGAGGTTTCTCTCAGACAGCACGTGCCACACAGGTGAGGTTTCTCCGAGACAGCACGTGCCACACAGGTGAGGTTTCTCCCAGACAGCATGTGCCACACAGGTGAGGTTTCTCTCAGACAGCACGTGCCACACAGGTGAGGTTTCTCCCAGACAGCACGTGCCACACAGGTGAGGTTTCTCCCAGACAGCACATGCCATACAGGTGAGGCCTCTCCGAGACAGCACGTGCCACACAGGTGAGGTTTCTCCCAGACAGCACATGCCATACAGGTGAGGCCTCTCTGAGACAGCACGTGCCACACAGGTGAGGTTTCTCCGAGACAGCACGTGCCACACAGGTGAGGTTTCTCTCAGACAGCACGTGCCACACAGGTGAGGTTTCTCCGAGACAGCACGTGCCACACAGGTGAGGTTTCTCCCAGACAGCATGTGCCACACAGGTGAGGTTTCTCTCAGACAGCACGTGCCACACAGGTGAGGTTTCTCCAAGACAGCACGTGCCACACAGGTGAGGCCTCTCTGAGACAGCACGTGCCACACAGGTGAGGCCTCTCCGAGACAGCACGTGCCACACAGGTGAGGTTCCTCTCAGACAGCACGTGCCACACAGGTGAGGTTTCTCTCAGACAGCACGTGCCACACAGATGAGGTTTCTCCCAGACAGTACGTGCCACACAGGTGAAGTCTCTCTGAGACAGCACGTGCCACACAGGTGAGGTTTCTCTCAGACAGTACATGCCACACAGGTGAGGTTTCTCTGAGACAGCACGTGCCACACAGGTGAGGTTTCTCTCAGACAGTACGTGCCACACAGGTGAGGTTTCTCTCAGAAAGCACGTGACACACAGGTGAGGTTTCTCCCAGACAGCACGTGCCACACAGGTGAGGTTTCTCTCAGACAACATGTGCCACACAGGTGAGGTCTCTCTGAGACAGCACGTGCCACACAGGTGAGGTTTCTCTCAGACAGTATGTGCCACACAGGTGAGGTTTCTCTGAGACAGCACGTGCCACACAGGTGAAGTCTGTCTCACCACCGCAGTCCAGCCTGTTTGCACTCCTGCCTCCAGCGCCGAGCAGCCTGGGAGAATACCAAACCAGTCATCTGTGCCTGTAACCACACTTGGAATTCTGTTGTGCAGTCGCGCAGTATCAGGAAAAATCTCCTTTTTCCATGTGAATATAAATGACTAGAGAGTTCTAGAGCACAGAACCAGGCCCTTTGGCCCGTCTAGCCCATGCAAAACCATTATTCTGCCTAGTCCCATTGACCTGCATCTGGACCATAACCCTCCACACCCTTCCCATCCACCTACCTATCCAAACTCTCTGAGTGAGGCAGTTCCCCTTCAGGTTTCCCTTGAAATGGTTGATGGGAGTAGGTAGCTTAAATAATTTCAGCACGGACTAGGTGGGTCGAAGGGCATTTTCTGTGCTGTACTTCTCGGACTCTATTTCACCTTTCACCCTTAACCTACGACCTCCAATTCTAGTCTCACCCTATCTCAGTGGAAAAAGCCTGCTTTCATTTACCCTATCTATACCCCTCATAATTTTGTATATCTCTATCAAATCTCCCTTCACTCTCCTATGCTCCAGAGAATAAAGTCCTAACCTATTCAACTTTTCCCTTTTCGGCACGGACTAGAAGGGCCGAGATGGCCTGTTTCTGTGCTGTAATGGTTATATGGTTATATAATTTGGTTCCTCAAGTCCCACAACATCCTCGTAAATTTTCCCTGTACTTTTTCAGTAGCCTTATTGATATCTTCCCTATAGATAAGTGACCAGAACTGCACATAATACTCCAAATTCGGCCTCAGCAATGTCTTCTACAGTGTTAACATAATGTTCCAACTCCTATATTCAATACAATGCTCAAACCCTCATCAGGCTCTGTCTACCTCATCTCTGCATATAATCCCTTGAATGCCTGGGTAAGGCTCAAGCCTGCAAGTCTGTCCCCGGTTTCTGTTCTATATATCAAAGTACATATATGTGACCATATGCAACCCCGAGATTCATTCGCTTGCAGGCATACTCTATAAATCCATAAAATAACCATAACAGAATCAATGAAAGATTGCACCAACTTGGGCTTTCAACCACTGTGCAAAAAACAACAAACTGTGCAAATTCAAAAAGAAAGAAATAATAATAATACATAAATAAGCAATAAATATTGATAACATGAGAAGAGTCCCTGAAAGTGAGTCCATAGGTTGTGGGAACATTTCAATGGTGGCCAAGTGAAGTTATCCCCACTGGTTCAAGAGCCTGACGGTGAGGGGTGATAACTGTTCCTGAACCTGGTGGTGTGGGACCTGATGGTTGAGGGGTGATAACTGTTCCTGAACCTGGTGGTGTGGGACCTGATGGTTGAGGGGTGATAACTGTTCCTGAACCTGGTGGTGTGGGACCTGATGGTTCAGGGGTGATAACTGTTCCTGAACCTGGTGGTGTGGGACCTGATGGTTGAGGGGTGATAACTGTTCCTGAACCTGGTGGTGTGGGACCTGATGTTTGAGGGGTGATAACTGTTCCTGAACCTGGTGGTGTGGGACCTGATGTTTGAGGGGTAATAACTGTTCCTGAACCTGGTGGTGTGGGACCTGATGGTTGAGGGGTAATAACTGTTCCTGAACCTGGTGGTGTGGGTCCTGACGGTTGAGGAGTGATAACTGTTCCTGAACCTGGTGGTGTGGGTCCTGACGGTTGAGGGGTGATAACTGTTCCTGAACCTGGTGGTGTGGGACCTGACGGTTGAGGGGTGATAACTGTTCCTGAACCTGGTGGTGTGGGACCTGATGTTTGAGGGGTGATAACTGTTCCTGAACCTGGTGGTGTGGGACCTGATGGTTGAGGGGCGATAACTGTCCCTGAACCTGGTGGTGTGGGACCTGATGTTTGAGGGGTGATAACTGTCCCTGAACCTGGTGGTGTGGGACCTGATGTTTGAGGGGTGATAACTGTTCCCGAACCTGG
The DNA here is from genome assembly GCF_030028105.1 of Mobula birostris. Classification (NCBI taxonomy): domain Eukaryota; kingdom Metazoa; phylum Chordata; class Chondrichthyes; order Myliobatiformes; family Myliobatidae; genus Mobula; species Mobula birostris. Next base: position 60,255,005 of record NC_092393.1, on the reverse strand, counting down.
TGGTGTGGGACCTGATGGTTGAGGGGCGATAACTGTCCCCGACCCTGGTGGTGTGGGACCTGATGGTTGAGGGGCGATAACTGTTCCTGAACGTGGTGGTGTGGGACCTGATGGTTGAGGGGCGATAACTGTTCCTGAACCTGGTGGTGTGGGACCTGATGGTTGAGGGGTGATAACTGTTCCCGACCCTGGTGGTGTGGGACCTGATGGTTGAGGGGCGATAACTGTTCCTGAACCTGGTGGTGTGGGACCTGATGGTTGAGGGGTGATAACTGTTCCCGACCCTGGTGGTGTGGGACCTGATGGTTGAGGGGCGATAACTGTTCCTGAACCTGGTGGTGTGGGACCTGATGGTTGAGGGGCGATAACTGTCCCTGAACCTGGTGGTGTGGGACCTGATGGTTGAGGGGCGATAACTGTCCCTGAACCTGGTGGTGTGGGACCTGATGGTTGAGGGGCGATAACTGTCCCTGAACCTGGTGGTGTGGGACCTGATGGTTGAGGGGCGATAACTGTCCCTGAACCTGGTGGTGTGGGACCTGATGGTTGAGGGGCGATAACTGTACCCGACCCTGGTGGTGTGGGACCTGATGGTTGAGGGGTGATAACTGTTCCCGAACCTGGTGGTGTGGGACCTGATGGTTGAGGGGCGATAACTGTTCCTGAACCTGGTGGTGTGGGACCTGATGGTTGAGGGGCGATAACTGTTCCTGACCCTGGTGGTGTGGGACCTGATGGTTGAGGGGTGATAACTGTTCCCGAACCTGGTGGTGTGGGACCTGATGGTTGAGGGGTGATAACTGTTCCCGACCCTGGTGGTGTGGGACCTGATGGTTGAGGGGCGATAACTGTTCCTGAACCTGGTGGTGTGGGACCTGATGGTTGAGGGGCGATAACTGTCCCTGAACCTGGTGGTGTGGGACCTGATGGTTGAGGGGCGATAACTGTCCCTGAACCTGGTGGTGTGGGACCTGATGGTTGAGGGGCGATAACTGTTCCTGAACCTGGTGGTGTGGGACCTGATGGTTGAGGGGCGATAACTGTCCCTGAACCTGGTGGTGTGGGACCTGATGGTTGAGGGGCGATAACTGTCCCTGAACCTGGTGGTGTGGGACCTGATGGTTGAGGGGCGATAACTGTCCCTGAACCTGGTGGTGTGGGACCTGATGGTTGAGGGGCGATAACTGTCCCTGAACCTGGTGGTGTGGGACCTGATGGTTGAGGGGCGATAACTGTCCCTGAACCTGGTGGTGTGGGACCTGATGGTTGAGGGGCGATAACTGTCCCTGAACCTGGTGGTGTGGGACCTGATGGTTGAGGGGCGATAACTGTCCCTGAACCTGGTGGTGTGGGACCTGATGGTTGAGGGGCGATAACTGTCCCTGAACCTGGTGGTGTGGGACCTGATGGTTGAGGGGCGATAACTGTACCTGAACCTGGTGGTGTGGGACCTGATGGTTGAGGGGCGATAACTGTCCCTGAACCTGGTGGTGTGGGACCTGATGGTTGAGGGGCGATAACTGTTCCTGAACGTGGTGGTGTGGGACCTGATGGTTGAGGGGCGATAACTGTTCCTGAACCTGGTGGTGTGGGACCTGATGGTTGAGGGGTGATAACTGTTCCCGACCCTGGTGGTGTGGGACCTGATGGTTGAGGGGCGATAACTGTTCCCGAACCTGGTGGTGTGGGACCTGATGGTTGAGGGGCGATAACTGTCCCTGAACCTGGTGGTGTGGGACCTGATGGTTGAGGGGCGATAACTGTCCCTGAACCTGGTGGTGTGGGACCTGATGGTTGAGGGGCGATAACTGTCCCTGAACCTGGTGGTGTGGGACCTGATGGTTGAGGGGCGATAACTGTACCTGAACCTGGTGGTGTGGGACCTGATGGTTGAGGGGCGATAACTGTCCCTGAACCTGGTGGTGTGGGACCTGATGGTTGAGGGGCGATAACTGTTCCTGAACGTGGTGGTGTGGGACCTGATGGTTGAGGGGCGATAACTGTTCCTGAACCTGGTGGTGTGGGACCTGATGGTTGAGGGGCGATAACTGTTCCTGAACCTGGTGGTGTGGGACCTGATGTTTGAGGGGTGATAACTGTTCCCGAACCTGGTGGTGTGGGACCTGATGTTTGAGGGGTGATAACTGTTCCCGAACCTGGTGGTGTGGGACCTGATGGTTGAGGGGTGATAACTGTTCCCGACCCTGGTGGTGTGGGACCTGATGGTTGAGGGGTGATAACTGTTCCCGAACCTGGTGGTGTGGGACCTGATGGTTGAGGGGTGATAACTGTTCCCGAACCTGGTGGTGTGGGACCTGATGGTTGAGGGGTGATAACTGTTCCCGACCCTGGTGGTGTGGGACCTGATGGTTGAGGGGTGATAACTGTTCCCGAACCTGGTGGTGTGGGACCTGATGGTTGAGGGGCGATAACTGTTCCTGAACCTGGTGGTGTGGGACCTGATGGTTGAGGGGCGATAACTGTTCCTGACCCTGGTGGTGTGGGACCTGATGGTTGAGGGGCGATAACTGTTCCTGAACCTGGTGGTGTGGGACCTGATGGTTGAGGGGCGATAACTGTTCCTGAACCTGGTGGTGTGGGACCTGATGGTTGAGGGGCGATAACTGTTCCTGAACCTGGTGGTGTGGGACCTGATGGTTGAGGGGCGATAACTGTTCCTGAACCTGGTGGTGTGGGACTTGATGGTTGAGGGGCGATAACTGTCCCTGAACCTGGTGGTGTGGGACCTGATGGTTGAGGGATAATATTGTTCCTGAACCTGGTGGTGTGGGTCCTGAGGCTCCTGTACCTCCGTCCTGATGGCAGCAGCAAGAAGAGAGCATGTCCTGGGTGGTGGGGTGCCTGATGATAGATACTGCTTTCCTGCGGCAGTGTTTCATGTGGTTGGGCTCAGTGTGGGGTAAGTTTTACCCGTGATGGACTGGGACATATCCATTTTTTTTGGTAGGATTTTCCGTTCAGGGGCATTGGTGTTTCCATACCAGGCTGTGATGCAGCCTGTCAACATACTCTCCACCACACATCTATAGAAGTTTGTCAAGGTTTTAGATGTCATGTGGAATCTTTGCAAACTCCTGAGGAAGTAGAGACGCTGCCGTGCTTTCCTTGTAATTGTGTTTACGTGCTGGGCCCAGGACAGGTCCTCTGAAACGATAACTCTGAGGAATTTGAAGTTGCTGACTCTCTCCACACCTGATCCTCCAATGAGGACTGGCTCATGGACCTCCAGTTTCCTCCTCCTGAAATCAATAATCAGCTCCTTGGTCTTGCTGACGTGAGTGAGAGGTTGTTGTTTTGGCACCACTCAGCCAGATTTCCAATCTCCCTCCTGTATGCTGTTCCATCATCCCTTTGATTCGGCCTCTGACAGTGGTGTTGTCAGCAAACTTGAGTGTGGCATTGGAGCTGTGCTTAGCCACACAGTCGTTATTGTAAAGTGGATAGAGCAGGGGGCTAAGCACACAGTCCTATGGTGCACCTGTGCTGATGACGCAAAGATTAGGAGAGTTGTAGATAGAAAGGATGGTTGCCTGAGGACACAGACGGACATGGACCGGCTAGAAAGTTGGGCAGAGCGGAGGCAGATGGAATTTAATCCAAACAAATGTAAGGTGATGTATTTTTGGTTGCCTTACACCTGCTGAACATGTACAGTAAAAGTCAGGGTCTTAGAAGCTTTGCTGTACAGAAGGAACTCAGGATACAACTTCATATCTCCATTAAAATGATGGCACAAGTGGGCAGGGTAGTGAAGAAGGTGTTTAGCTTGCACAAGGAAAAAGTACAAGCTCCTTACAGACAGCAGCAGCTATCGAACAATCGTGACTGATCGCTGGCTCTGTAAACCGCTGAGCTAATCTCAATGTCCACCTGCTTTCACTGAGTAGTGTCCACATCTCTACACTCTCAGGCCAGTGTCTCCCCACCCGGTTTCACAGAGTAGTGTCCACATCTCTACACTCTCAGGCCAGTGTCTCCCCACCCAGTTTCACCGAGTAGTGTCCACATCTCTACACTCCCAGGCCAGTGTCTCCCCACCCAGTTTCACAGAGTAGTGTCCACATCCCTACACTCTCAGGCCAGTGTCTCCCCACCCAGTTTCACAGAGTAGTGTCCACATCTCTACACTCCCAGGCCAGTGTCTCCCCACCCAGTTTCACCGAGTAGTGTCCACATCTCTACACTCCCAGGCCAGTGTCTCCCCACCCAGTTTCACCGAGTAGTGTCCACATCTCTACACTCTCAGGCCAGTGTCTCCCCACCCAGTTTCACCGAGTAGTGTCCACATCTCTACACTCCCAGGCCAGTGTCTCCCCACCCAGTTTCACAGAGTAGTGTCCACATCCCTACACTCCCAGGCCAGTGTCTCCCCACCCAGTTTCACAGAGTAGTGTCCACATCTCTACACTCCCAGGCTAGTGTCTGCCCACCCAGTTTCACCGAGTAGTGTCCACATCTCTACACTCCCAGGCCAGTGTTCACCCAGTTTCACCAAGTAGTGTCCACATCTCTACACTCTCAGGCCAGTGTCCACCCACTTTCACCGAGTAGTGTCCACATCTCTACACTCCCAGGCCAGTGTTCACCCAGTTTCACCAAGTAGTGTCCACATCTCTACACTCTCAGGCCAGTGTCCACCCACTTTCACCGAGTAGTGTTCACATCTCTACACTCCCAGGCCAGTGTTCACCCAGTTTCACCAAGTAGTGTCCACATCTCCACACTCCCAGGCCAGTGTCCACCCAGTTTCACAGAGTAGTGTTCACATCTCTACACTCCCAGGCCAGTGTCTCCCCACCCAGTTTCACCCCCTGTTGTTAGTTGGGAATGATAGCATGCGATGACCAAGTGATGTGTAAAACACTTACCCCACCCACCTGGCTTCACACTTCACCTTCCAGCTATCCTGCTTCGCCTCCCCACACCTTTTTATTCTGTCTTCTCTCTATTCCTTCAAGAAAGTTTTCAGCCCGAAACGTCGACTGTTCTTCACTCATTTCCATAGAGGCTGCCTGACCTACTGAGTTCCTCCAGCATTTTGTGTATGTTGCCTTGGATTTCCAGCGTCTGCAGAATCTCTCATGTTTATGATTTGCTGGCTACAGAGACTGAACAACCTGTGTGTGTTGCAGGTTCCATTATCTACGTCAGTAGATGCTGAGGACCTGGAAAGAATTACTCAGGAGCGGGATGAAGCATTGAAGGAGTTGAAGAAAGTGAAGGTGAGAGGGTGACTGCTGCTTCGAATGATGATTGCTGTGTCCTAGAGAAGAGGCCGAATCTTTAACATTTCAAAATTCCTTCGTACAAATTTTTATCAATTTAAGTAACACCATCTTTACTGTAACAAATTTGAATGGGGCAGCACGGGCTCATTGTGACAGAAGGGCTGGCTACTGCGCTGTGTCTCTAAATAAAATAACTGAACTGTAAGAGGTGGGTTCACCTCTTGCTGCTTTGTGTTTCCCTCAGGAGGAGTTGGCACAGTCAGAGACAAACAGGAAGCAGCTGAGTGAGGATCTACAGAAAGCCAGACAGGTGAGAAGGCGTTTGTCACAGAGAAGTCAAAATAGAAGTTCAAAGTACATTTACATCAAAGTGTGTTTACAGTATATAACCTTGAGGCTCGCCTTCTGACAGGCAGCCACAAACAAACACAACAGGACACATTCAAAACCCCGTACAGCAAAGACCATCAAACACCCAATGTGTGTGTCAGGGGGAGGGGAGAACAAATTGTGCAAACCATAGAAAAAGTAAACAAATAACACAGAGAACACGAACCACAGAGTCCCCGAACGAGACTCACAGTCACGGAGACAGTCCGGCGCTGAGGGGAGTGAAACGGGTCCAGGAGCCCGAACGTGATCCACAGTCACGGAGACAGTCCGGCGCTGAGGGGAGTGAAACCGGTCCAGGAGCCCGAACGTGATCCACAGTCACGGAGACAGTCCGGCGCTGAGGGGAGTGAAACCGGTCCAGGAGCCCGAACGTGATCCACAGTCACGGAGACAGTCCGGCGCTGAGGGGAGTGAAACCGGTCCAGGAGCCCGAACGTGATCCACAGTCACGGAGACAGTCCGGCGCTGAGGGGAGTGAAACCGGTCCAGGAGCCCGAACGTGATCCACAGTCACGGAGACAGTCCGGCGCTGAGGGGAGTGAAACCGGTCCAGGAGCCCGAACGTGATCCACAGTCACGGAGACAGTCCGGCGCTGAGGGGAGTGAAACCGGTCCAGGAGCCCGAACGTGATCCACAGTCACGGAGACAGTCCGGCGCTGAGGGGAGTGAAACCGGTCCAGGAGCCCGAACGTGATCCACAGTCACGGAGACAGTCCGGCGCTGAGGGGAGTGAAACCGGTCCAGGAGCCCGAACGTGATCCACAGTCACGGAGACAGTCCGGCGCTGAGGGGAGTGCCGATGGTCACAGAAAGGAGTCCCTCAACCCACCTGATTCAGATTCTGGTCTGTTTATCACATCAGAACATACAGTGAAATGCACTGCTTGTGTTAACAACCGACATTATCTAAGGATATGCTGAGGGCAGCGTGCAAGTGTTGCCACACATTCTAGCACCTACATAGCATGTCCACAGCGTTCTGCTGAGCAACACAGAACACAACAGGCGACAAAGCAACAAGAGCAAAACAGGCCCCATGCAACTGGCAGTCGTGTGTGTGTGTGACAAACACGAGCGAATCTGCAGATGCTGGAAATCCAAGCAACGCACACAAAATGCTGGAGGAACTCAGCAGGCCAGGCAGCATCTATGGAAAAGAGTACAGTCGACGTTTCAGGCCAAAACCCTTCAGCAGAACTGGAAAAAGAGATGAAAAGTTAGAGCAGGAAGGTGGGGGCAGGGAGAAAGAAGTTCAAGGTGATAGGTGAAACTGAGGGGAGGGGTTGAAATAAACTTCTGGGAAGCTGATAGGTGAAAGAGATAAAGGGCTGGAGAAGGGGGAATCTGATGGGAGAGGGTAGAAGACCATGGAAGAAAGAAAAGGGGGAGGAGATGGGCAGGTAAGGAGATAAGGTGAGAGACGGAAACGGGAATTGGGGGAACGGTGAGGGAGGAGCAATCGCCTGAAGTTTGAGAAGCCGATGTTCTTGCCATCGTTGGGGTCTATCCAAACGGAATGGAAGGTGTTGCTTCCCCAGCCTGAGTGTAGCCTCGTTGCAGCAGTAGAGGAGGCAATGGACTGACACGTCAGAATGGGAATGAGAGGTAGAATTGAAATAGGTGGCTACCGGGAGATCTTTCAGCGAAGCAGTCTCCCAGTCTACGTCAGGTCTCACCGGTGTACAGGAGGCCACACCTAGAGCATTGGATACAGCAGATGACCCCAACAGACTCACAAATGTCACCTCACCTGGAAGGGCTATTTGGGGCCCTGAAAGATAGCGAGGGAAGGGGTGTTAGGGGCAGGTGTGGCACTTGTTTCACCTGTGAGGATAAGTACCAGTCCTGGCCTCAATAAGGTTGAGGTCAGTCTGCCAGACTACTACAGCAACCCCCCTTACCTGTGGGTTTGATGGTGAGGTTAGGATTAGTGCAGAGAGAGTGGAGAGCAGCACATTCAGAGGAAGTGAGGTTAGAATTAGAGAGGAGAGTGTTAAAGTCAAGCCGGTTAATGTCTCGTCGGAAAAAGACCCAGAGCAGCAGAAGGCCAGAGCCGCGTGTCCAAGAAGAGGAAGAGGGTTGAAGACAGGAGAAGAGGTCATCGGTGCGGGCGGGAGAGTCCTTGCCAAAGAAGTAGGCACGGAGACGGAGGCTCCGTCTGTGTGTGTGTGTGTGTGTGTGTGTGCAAGCAATGTGTGGCAGCAACTTCAACAGTACTGCGGTCACAGCACAAAAAGACCCACTAACCGTAAGCCACATATAGTCTCTGAATGACTGGGTGTTTGGGCTGTTTCACTAACCCAGCCAAATCCCTGAGCTTCTTCGCCTTAGTCGGTTTTTACCGCCATCCTTTCCAGTGGAGTGGGGTTCTGAAAGGCACGTATGTAAGGCCAGAAGACGGAGTCCTGGGAACCACAGTGTCTCGCACTATGTTGTCCCCATCCACCTGGGTTGAAAGAGCTGTTGAGCCAAAGCCCTGCGTGCTTCTTCTTCCCAAGGATATATCCAGTCTCTGCTGTGGCTCTTCCGCTTCTGCCAGATCTGTGCCCGGACTGGATCCCTCTGCAGTCTTCTGGCTTGGCATCCTCTGAACTCTGCGCAGGGTGATCACACAACTCAGGCTGTGCTTCATGCAGTTTAATTAAATTAAAGATTAGCTTTGTTTGTCAAATTAGCTGCATTTGTAAGTCCAAGATAGAGTGGATGTGGAAAGGATGTTTCCTGTAGTGGGGAGTCTAGGAGCAGAGGGCACAGACTCAGAATACAAGGACATCCATTTAAGACAGAGATGAGGAATTTTTTTTTAGCCTGAGGGTAGTGAATCTGTGGAGGCAAAGTCATTGAGTATATTTAAAGCAGATGTTGATATGGTCTTGATTAGTCAGGGCGTCAGAGGTTATGAGGAAAAGCAGGAGAATGAGGTTGAGAGGGATAATAAGTCAGCCATGATGGAATTGTAGAGCAGACTCAATGGGCCGAATGGCCTTATTCTGCTCCTGTGTCTTATGGTCACACGGACATCGACTCACACCGGCCAGCATCTGTCAGCTTGTACTCGCTCCCTTCTCCCAAAATTCTGATCTGACTTCTGCCCCCTTCCTCTCTCGTCCTGATGAAGGGTCCCGGCCCAAAGCGTTGACTGTTCATTCCCCTCCATAGATGCTGCCTGACCTGCTGAGTTCCTCCAGCATTTTGTGTGTGTTGCTCTGGATTTCCAGCATCTGCAGAGTCTCTTGTGTTTGGGATAAATTGGAGTTGATGTATGTAGACACAAGTTCAGTGTGTGCTGTTCCATTTTATCCCCTGGTTCAGTCCTTCCCTACCTACATCCGTGACACTTCACATGCTGGCAATCTCTCCAACCACTTTCAGTTACTATCTCTTCTATCGGTTAGTCCTGACGAAGGGTCTCAGCCTGAAACGTCGACTGTACCTCTTCCTACCGGTGCTGCCTGGCCTGCTGCGTTCACCAGCAGCTTTGATGTGTGTCACTTTCAGTTGCCTGGCCCCAGTCGCCTCATTTTGACTATTTACTCTCTCCCCCTCCTCTGCTGTTGGAGCGCTGGTTTGTCCGCCTGACTGTGAAGTTGCTCTGAATGTTATGCAGCCTCCCAGCCCAGAGTTTGACGTGCTTCCTCAGTTCAGCTCCAGCTTCTCGGCAAACAAGTGCTCTCATGCATAAAAGATCACAGTGCGCGGCAGAGTAAACAGGCAGAGAGCTAAATCCCCGCAGGGACTCGGCTCCTTTTTCATGTTCACGTTGCTGGAGAACACAGATCAATGGTAAAGCAAAACAGATGTGAGGCACCGGCCGCGGCCAGCTCTGTGTAGAGGACTCAAACTCCACAAAAGGCCATGCGGTAACGATTACAGTCCCAGAAACAAGGTGTAGCTGTGCCTCAGAGCAGGGCGCTTGTTGTGTTCCAGTTGCCTGTTAATGCATCAGGAATGTCAGATGGAATTTCCTTTCCTCGAAACAGCAGTAAGCGTGCGAAGCAGCTTCCTGTTGTTGGCTGCGCAGGGCCCTTCTCGCAGCAGGCCTTGGGAATCATCACATATCTGTCCCTCGTGGCTCAGTAGTGAGGTCTGGAATATAAAAGCAAGGATGTAATGCTAAGGACATTGGTCAGACTACATTTCAGCAGTTGTGGGCCCCGTAGCTTAAAAAAAGTTGCTGGTATTGAAGAGGTTCACAAGAATGATCCCAAAAATGAAAAAAATAATATTCGAGGAGTGTTTGATGCCTCTGGGCCTGTACTCCCTGGAGTTTAGAAGGATGGAGGGGGAGGGTTTTCATTGAAACCTATTGAATATTGAAAAGCTCGGGAAAACCTGCAGGCACTGCCTGGCTTGCCGAGTTCCTCCAGTGTTTTCATAGTCATACTTTATTGATCCCTGGGGAAATTGGTTTGTGTGTGTTGCTTGAATATTGTAAAGCATCTACGCTCTGTCCGCCAGAGAAAGCAGTATCTCCCAGTGGCCACACATTTTAATTCCACATCCCATTCCCATTCTGACATGTCTATCCCCGGCCTCCTCTGCTGTAAAGATGAAGCCACACTCAGGTTGGAGGAACAACACCTTATATTCCATCTGGGTAGCCTCCAACCTGATGGCATGAACATTGACTTCTCTAACTTCCGCTAATGCCCCACCTCCCCCTCGTACCCCATCCGTTATTTATTTATATACATGCATTCTTTCTCTGTCTCTCCTTTTTCTCCCTCTGTCCCTCTCGCTATACCCCTTGCCCATCCTCTGGGTTTTCCCCCCCTCCGCTTTTTCCTTCTCCCTGGGCCTCCTGTCCCATGATCCTCTCATATCCCTTTTACCAATCACCTGTCCAGCTCTTGGCTCCATCCCTCCCCCTCCTGTCTTCTCCTATCATTTCGGATCTCCCCCCTCCCCCTCCCACTTTCAAATCTCTTACTAGCTCTTCTTCAGTTAGTCCTGACGAAGGGTCTCAGCCCGAAACGTCGACTGTACCTCTTCCTAGAGATGCTGCCTGGCCTGCTGCATTCACCAGCAACTTTGATGTGTGTTGATAGATTGGATGTGGAGAGGATATTTCCTAGAGTGAGGGAGTCTAGGACCAGAGGGCACCACCTCACAATAGGACATCCCTTTAGAACAACGAGAAGGAATTTCTTCAGCTGGAAGCTGATGAATCATTGCCGCAGGGAGCAGTGGAGGCCAAGTCATTTGGTATATTTAAAGCAGAGCCTCTTGATCAGTAAGATGAGTTTTGGATTACGGTCAGGGCATCAAAGGTTAAGGGGAAAGGCAGGAGAATAAGTTGAGAGGGAAAATAAATCAGCCCCGATGGAATGACGGAGTAGACTTGATAGGCCGAATGGCCTAATTCTGTTCCTGTGTCTCCTGGTCTGCTGCCTGCCCTTGCTGCCCACTGTGGCTTTGGCGCTCTCTCAACTGAGCAACTTTTCCAGCAAGCATACAGCACACCAAGGACATTTCCCCCCTCTGCTCTGTGCTCAGATAGACCCACCTCCTCTTCCTCCACTGTCACCGTCCCCTCCTTTCCTGTGCCCTGGTGTCTATTCAGCTTCCCAGCCTTTCACCACTCCCTGCAAGAGTGCGCTCTCATGAAATCTCTCGTGAATTTGCCACTGGGTTTGTTTGTGATTTTCTCGTCTTCGAAGATCCTCAGAGTCAGGTTTATTATCAATGGCGTGTCATGAAATTAGTTGTAGCGGATCTGAGAGGGTTCTTGGCCTGGTACATTAATGGGGGAAGGCTGAGGGGAATATGGCAAGCCAGGCAAATGGGCACTTTGGGCAGTGTAAAAACAAAACATTCTGCAGATGCTGGAAATCCAAAGCAACACACACAGAATGCTGGAGTCCTGGGTCCAGGCAAGGTTTAATCGATGCAGTTTGTGGGATGGACTCCATGGTTCACATTATGATGTGTTTCTGGTTTTTGGTCACTGCTTTTCCCATTGCTATTTTGTGCAATTTTGATCGGAGTGGCCTGCAGAAAATGACATAGCTCTAGATTGAACTGAACTGAGCTGTACTGAAAATGCCTGGACTCTTTCAATGTCTCTGACTTGGGGGGGAGGGTTGCTGTTTTATATTCTATGTTTCCCGCTCGTTGTTTTGCTGTTGATGTGATTTGTTTTTGTTTGCGCGTTGTGGGTTTGATGTTTTACTTTGAGTGAGTTCTGTGGTTTTCTTTGTTTCGTGGTTGTCTGTGGGGAAGGTGAATCTCAGGGTTGGACACTGCAGACGTACTTTGAATCTTTGAACACAGTGGCTCAGGCAGCATCAATGGAAAGGAATGGGCAGTCAGCATTTTGGGCCGAGACCCTTCCATCAGGACTGGAAAGGAAGGGGGAAGATGCCAGAGTAAACAGGTGGGGAGGGGAAAGAGGACGCTTAGAAAGTGAGAGGTGACACCAGGTGGGTGGGGAAGATCAAGGTAAAGGGCTGGAGATGAAGGAATCATATGGGAGAGGAGGAAGGGAAGGCAGAGGTGTACAGGGAGAGACGATAAGAGGTAAGAGGCCAGAGGGCAGAATACAAGAAGAGGAGAGGGGGTGGGAAAAAATTACCAGAAGGACAAATTGTTATTCATGACATCAGGTTGGAGGCTGCTCAGGCGGAATATAAGGTGTTGCTCCTCCACCCTGAGGGTGGCCTCACCTTGACACAAGAGGAAGTCATGGACCAACACGTCAGTATGGGAATGGGAATGGTAATATTTGGCCACCAGGGAGTTCTGCTTGTGGTGGATGAAGCAGAGGTGCTCAACGAGCAGTCCCCCAATTTACAATGGGTCTCACCAGTGTAGGTGAGGCCACATTGGGAGCACTGGACACAATAGACAACCCCAGCAGATTGTTGAGTCACCTGGAAGGACTGTTTGGGGGCCAGAATGCAAACCGGGACCGAGGAGGTGGTGAGTCTGCGGGTGTAGCACCTAGGCCACTTGTAGGCGTAAGTGCCAGGACAGACAACTTGTATAGCATGAACAACTTGGGCTGAATGGCCTGTTTCTATGGTGTATAACTTTGTGAATATATAACATAGAAAGTTAAAAGCAAGTACGTCGGTTATCATCAGGAGTATGGTTTTGATGCACTGAGCCCAGAACGGTTTTATAAAGATGCCCTAATTAAGGGCCTCAGCCCAAAACATTGACTGACTGTACATTTACATAGACGCTACCTGACCTGCTGAGTTCCTCCAGCATTTTGTGTGTGTTGCTCTGGATTTCCAGCATCTGTGTTTGGGATAAAATGGAGTTGAGGTATGTGGACACGAGTTGAGAGGGGCAAAAGCAGGCAGAAACAAGGGGCCCACTCAGACAGTCAGGTTAATGGATCTTTGCTAGGAGATAGAAACAAGCTGTGCGGGTTAAGGTTGGTGGCGGCTTACGTACTGAAAATGAAACTATCAGACCCAGGGAACTCTACGTAGATGCTGCCAGACCTCCAGCATTTTGTGTGTGTTACAAAGAAAATGAACTCCACCATGGACAGTCCCGAGCCCGGCTGCAAAAAAAGGGTTGGACATGGGGCTAGCAACCCCATCCTGTAAAAACGCAGAGCTACAGACACGTCGGCAGAACCTCCAAAGACCTCACCCCCGGGAGAGGCAGGACCTTTGAAGATGGACTATGCCTGGGGACAACTGGCCCAGGACAGAGGAGCCTGGCGAGCAGCTGTCCGTGGCCTGTGCCCCAGTAGGGGTGGTGGACCTGAGTAAGTAAAGGAAGCTGCAGGGTTGCTGCGACATTGCCGCAGCCTTGGGCTGCCGCTGCGATGTACAGCGCAGGAAACTGGTGGAGCGGGGTGTTGCTGGTTCACGCTCAAACTCAGATAGTGATAAATTGTAACTGTTAACAAACGTGGCGCGCCTGTTGCTGTGTGAAAATGGAAAAGACAGGTTAACCATTTGGACAGGGGCTGCTTATTCAAGCTGACTGTCAGGCTTTTCAGAAAAGGTCACACCTGACACATGGTGCAACCTTTCCCCTTGTCAGATGGTGACAGAGCATCTACGTTTCTCAGCAAACCATTGTTCACCGCCCACACATGCATTAAGTAAATAGTGATGCAGCTTTTTGTCACACTGCAGGACATCCCAATATGCATTAGAACCCGTGGAACCATATTCATGCAAGAAACCATGCAGGAATTGTGCACACCAGAAGATTACACTCTCACACACCCACACACAGTGACAGGAGAACTGAGGACATCAGTTGTGGGCAACAACTGAAGGGGCAACTGCTTCATTGTGTGTGTGTGTGAGAGAGAGTATCAGTGTGTGTGTGTGTGTGTGTGTGTGTGTGAGTGACAGAGAGAGAGAGAGACAGCATCGGTGTGTGTGTTCCAGTGTGTGTGTTTGCCAAGTGTTTGAATGTGTGGGTTGCTGAGTGTGTGTCCCAGTGTATAGATGTGTGTGTCTTCAAATGTGTATCTCAAGTGCACGTATCCCAGCATGCAGCCATGTGTGTGTGTGTGTACTAATGTGTGAGTGTGTCAGTATGTGTGTGCATACCAGTGTGTGTGTGTGTCCCAGTGTATGTACCAATGTGTGAGTGTGTTAGGATGTTTGTTGTCAGTGTCCCAATGTGTGTATCAGTGTGTCAGTATGTACCAATGTGTGAGTGTGTCAATATGTACCGGTTTGATAGTGTCAGTGTGTGCATCCATATCAATGTGTGTGTGTGTGTGTGTGTGTGTGTGTGTGTATATACCAATGTGTGAGTGGGCCATTGAGTGTGTGCTTACCTGTGTATGTATGTCAGTGTGTCCCAGTGTGTATACCAATGTGTGAGTGTGTCAGTGTGCGTGTGTGTGTTTTGTATACCAATGTGTGAGTGTGTCAGTGTGCGTGTGTGTGTTTTGTATACCAATGTGTGAGTGGGTCATTGAGTGTGTGCTTACCTGAGTGTGTATGTCAGTGTGGCCCTGTGTGTGTGTGTGTATGTGTGTGTGTGTGTGTGTGTGTGTGTACCAATGTGTAAGTGAGTGAGTTAGTGTGTATGTGTGTGTGTGCCACAATGTGTGAGTCTGTAGTGTGTATTCTAATTGTGTGTGTATGTAAAAGTGCACGTGTATCCTAATGTGAGTATTTTCACAGTGTGTGTGCACGTGCCACTGTGAGCGTGTTAGTGTGAATGTGCTGCATTGCTAATGTTGCCCTCCCCTCCCCATGCCAGGAGGTGAGGGGTGCGGTGGAGGAGGGCCATTGTGCTGCATTGCTAATGTTGCTCTCCCCTCCCCGTGCCAGGAGGTGAGGAGTGCGGTGGAGGAGGGCCGTTGCCTGCGGAGTCGGGTCCACCTCGCCGAAGCAGCGCAGCGACAGGCACAGGGCATGGAGATGGACTACGAGGAGGTGATCCGACTGCTGGAGGCAGAGATTACGGAGCTCAAAGCTCAGCTGGCAGACCAGCACGGCCAGACCAAGGTAAGAAAGAATGCGGTCTTGGGTTACTGCAGCAACCGAGTGGTCACTGTGCCACGTCCTGTCAGCATACAGTGCTCAGTCAAGGTAACAAAGTAGGTCAGAGCCTGTCAGAGCCTTCCACAGCTATTCAGAGGAAGTCGAGCAAGAGACACGAAGTGACTGCTCCACTACTCAGGCGAGCCATGAACATGGGCCCTGACCATCTGGGACATTCACCAGGCAGCCTCTCCCAGACAAATCTGCCCGTTCTCTCCCTTCATTTAAGTGGGGAATCTGAGTCCCAGGGCCGGAGAACGGTTTCCGGATGCTCCCATGGGCCCTGAGCCATGGACACGGCTAGAGTGCTGCCTATGAATTGGTTTATTATTGTCATGTGTACTAAGATACAATGAAAAGCCTGTCTTGCAGGAACCAGTTCCCACTACAGTCTGTCAGGAGTTTGTACGTTCCCTCCATGGCCGTGAGGGCTTCCTCCCTCATCCCAAAGATCTACAGTTACTTAGGGTTAGTAAGTTGTGGGCAAGCTATGTTGGTGCTGGAAGCCCGACCCCAGCACATCCTTGGACTGTGTTGGCTGTTGACACAAACAGTGCATTTCACTGTATCTTCCTGTTTCAATGTACATGTGACAAGTAAAGCTAATCTAATCTAGAGAACCATTGTTAGTCATATAACAGCAGGGTAGAGGTAGTTGTTGGTGGGACGTGCTTTCAGGCTTTTGTATCTTCTGCCTGCCAGGAGAGGGGAGAAGAGAGAATGTCTGGAGTAGAATGGGTCTTTGATTATGCTGGCTGCTTTACCAGGGCAGCGACAAGTGTAGAACGAGGCTAAAGTCACTTCCGTCGCTGAGCAGTTGGCAGGGTTTGGACCTTCTCTCTCACCCCACCCCTGTCCCACCCACTGTCCATCTCAGGGAGGCTTACAGACAAGGAGTAAGTCATGGTCCCATGCACAGAGCCGCAGCCATTATGAACGAGCTTAAACCAGAGTCACAAATCACTGTGAATCGGCCAGTCCACTCTGTGGCCCATTGGTGTCCTGGCTGAAATAAGCCCCGTGGGCATGGCTTAGAGTTGAAGAAGAAGAAGGAATCTAAGAGGAGAGGATAGTGCATCAGGGAAGAAACGGAAAGAGATGGGCAACTACTTGTCTGCATTTGGCCCATAACCCTTATTTACCAAACACTTTGTAAATGTCATGGTTGAACAGCCCTCTACCGCTTCCTCAGGCAGCTCATTCCATACACCCTCTGCGTGAAAAGTTGCTCCTTAGGTGCCTTTTAAAACTTCCCCTTCACACTTTAAACCTAAGCACTGTAGCCTTGAACCTCCCTCTCCTGGAGAAAAGACTTTCACTTTATCTGTGCCCCTCATAGCCTTATAAAGCTCAATAAGGTCACCCCCAGCCTATGGTGTCTCTTACATTCCAGAGGGACAAGAGGTCCCAGCCTATGCCATCTCCCTTTATAACTCAAACTGTCCAGTCCTGGCAACGTCCTCATAAGTCTATTTTGCACCCTCTCCAGTTTAAGGACATCCTTCCTACAGCAGGGCAATCAGAATTGCACCCTCCACTGCAAATGTGATCCACCAAAGTCTTGTTCAAATGTAACATGATATCCCAACTCGATGAAGGCAACCATTACAAATGACTTCCATACTACCCTGTCGAACTGTGTCCCCACTTTCAAACAACTATCTACTTGTACCCATAGATCTGTCTGTCCTACAACGCTCCCAGGGCCTTACCACCTTCTGTGTATACCCTGTCATGAATTGCTTCGTCAGCCCAGTAACGTAGCAGCTGACACTAGAGATGAGGAGTTCAATTCCTGCTGCTGTCTTTAACAAGTTTGTACACTGTCCCCATGACCGGGTGAGTTTCCTTTGGGTGCTCGAGTTTCCTCCCACGTTCCAAAGGCATGGGTGCTAGTAAGGGTTAGTAATACGTGGGCGTGTTGTGTTGGTGCTGGAAGCATGGCAACCTTTGCAGGCTATCCCCCAGCACATTCTCGGACTGTGCTGGTCATTGACACATATAACACATTTCACTCTAAGTCTTGATGTACATGTAACAAATAAAGCTAATTTTTAACCTTTCTTCTTCTTTCTCTTACAAAAAACATGCACGACCTTGCCTTTATCTGTTCCAGAGCAGAATGTTGGATTTAAATCTTCACTAAATCCTGTACCCAGTCAGTGAGCTGTGGAGTAAAGGATGACAATCTGGTGAATTGATTGGGTCAGTGGATCTGTAACCAGAATTGAAGTGTCCCCAAGTCCTGCAAATGTAGTGTGGCTGTGAAAGTACAGCGAGGGTAAGTGAACACTGACAATATAGTTGTGTTCAACTGCAGGGTGACACCCAGGACCTGAGAAAGCGAATCGCTGTCCTCGATTGTCAGCTACGGAAGTCAGAGTCAGCAAGGAAAGGCTTCGAGGTGTCCACTGAGAAACTGCTTCAGTTTGTGGAGGTACGCCATGTATAGGAGTACTTATGTGCTAACCCTGGGTATATACTGACTGGTGGCATGGTTATATACTGACCCTGAGTATATACAGACCAGTGACGGTTACGTACTGACCCTGGTTATATACTGACCAGTGACACGGTTATATTCTGACCCTGGTTATATACTGACCAGTGACACGGTTATATTCTGACCCTGGTTATATACTGACTGGTGACACGGTTATATACTGACCCTGAGTATATACAGACCAGTAACACCGTTATATACTGACCTGGGTAAATACTGACCAATACGGTGTATTGGCCTTCATCAATCATGGGATTGAGTTTAGGAGCTAAGAGGTAATGTTACAGCTATATAGGACCTTGGTCAGGCCCCACTTGGAGTACTGTGCTCAGTTCTGATCACCTCACTACAGGAAGGATGTGGAAACCATAGAAAGGGTGCAGAGGAGATTTACAAGGGTGTTGCCTGGATTGGGGAGCATGCCTTATGAGAATAGGTTGAGTGAACTTGGCCTTTTCTCCTTGGAGCAGCGGAGGATGAGAGGTGACCTGATAGAGGTGTATAAGATGGTGAGAGGCACTGATCATGTGGATAGTCAGAGGCTTTTTCCCAGGGCGGAAATGGCTAGCATGAGAGGGCACAGTTTTAAGGTGCTTGGAAATAGGTACAGAGGAGATGTCAGGGGTAAGTTTTTTACACAGAGAGTGGTGAGTGCGTGGAATGGGCTGCCGGCAACAGTGGAGGCGGATAGGACAGGGTCATTTAAGAGACTCCTGGACAGGTATATGAAGCTCAGAAAAATAGAGGGCTATGGGTATCCCTAGGTAATTTCTCAGGTAAGGACATGTTTGGCACAGCTTTGTGGGCCGAAGGGCCTGTATTGTGCTGTAGGTTTTCTATGTTTCTATAACACAGTTATATACGGACCCTGGGTGTATACAGACCAGTGACACTGTTATATATTGACCAGTGGTCTGGTTATATACTGACCCTGGGTATATACTGACCAGTAACATGGTTTTATACTGACCCTGGGTATATACAGACCATTGACATGGTTATATACTGACCCTGGGTATATATTGACCAATGACATGGTTTTACCCTGGGCGTATACAGACCAATGACACGGTTATATATTGACCAGTGGTCTGGTTATATACTGACCCTGGGTATATACTGACCGGTAACACAGTTATATTCTGACCCTGGGTATATACTGACCGGTAACACAGTTATATTCTGACCCTGGGTATATACTGACCAGTAACACAGTTATATTCTGACCCTGGATATATATAGCCCAGTAACACGGTTGTATACTGACCACTGACACGGTTGGATACTGACCAGTGACACAGTTGTATGCTGACCCTGGGTATATACTGACCAGTGACACGGTTGTGTACTGACCCTGGGTATATACTGACCAGTGACATGGTTGTATACTGACCCTGGGTATGTACTGACCAGTGACACGGTTGTGTACTGACCCTGGGTATATACTGACCAGTGACATGGTTGTATACTGACCCTGGGTATGTACTGACCAGTGACACGGTTGTGTACTGACCCTGGGTATATACTGACCAGTGACATGGTTGTATACTGACCCTGGGTATGTACTGACCAGTGACACAGTTGTATGCTGACCCTGGGTATATACTGACCAGTGATATGGTTGTATACTGACCCTGGGTATGTACTGACCAGTGACACGGTTGTGTACTGACCCTGGGTATATACTGACCAGTGACATGGTTGTATACTGACCCTGGGTATGTACTGACCAGTGACACGGTTGTGTACTGACCCTGGGTATATACTGACCAGTGACATGGTTGTATACTGACCCTGGGTATGTACTGACCAGTGACACAGTTGTATGCTGACCCTGGGTATATACTGACCAGTGATATGGTTGTATACTGACCCTGGGTATGTACTGACCAGTGACACGGTTGTGTACTGACCCTGGGTATATACTGACCAGTGACATGGTTGTATACTGACCCTGGGTATATACTGACTAGTAACACAGTTGCAGTGGTGCTAGAAGGTTTGTAGAATTTTCTCTATTTCTGCATTAATATGGTTTAATATGTGATCAGATCTTCACATGTTGTAAAACTAGATAAAGAGAACCCAATTAAATGAATAACACAAGAAAAAACTTCATTTATTTATTGAGAAAAATTATCCAATATTACATGTTGGAAAACATCTGTGAACCTCTGGGGGTAAAGCTCTTTGGAGTCAGGTGTTCTAATCAATGAGATGAGATTGCAGGTGTGGGGCGTAGAGGTGCCCTGCTCTATAAAAAAAGACACACAAAGTCAGGTTACTGCCAGAGCCGGCTCTTCTCAAGAAAGATCTGTTTATGTGCACCCTGCCTCGATCAAAACAACTTTCAAAAGACCTTAGAAGTAGAATTGTAGAGATGCATGAAGCTGGAAAAGGCCACAAAAGCATTTATAAAGACCTGATTTCATCAGTTCACAATAAGAGAAATTGTCTACAAATGGAGGAAACCTCGAAGGGCCGAATGGCCTACTCCTGCACCTATTGTCTATTGAAACAGTAGTGTTGCTACTCTCCCTAGGAGTGGGCATCCTGCAAAGATCACACCAAGAGCACAGCATGCTTTACTGAAGGAGGTAAAAAAGAACCCAAGGGTAACAGCAAAAGGTCTGCAGAAATCTCTAGAACTTGCTAAAATCTATGTTCATGTGTCCACTATGAGAAAAACACTGAACAAGAAATGGTGTTCAGGGAAGGCCACCATGGAGGAAACCACTGCTCTCCAATAAAAACATTGCTGCACATCTCAAGTTTGCAAGAGACCACCTGGATGTTCTACAATGCTTTTGGGACAATGTTCTGTGGACAGATTAGACAGAAGTTGAACTTCTGTCAGAAATGCACATTGCTATGTTTAGAGGGGAAAGGGCAGTGCACACTAACACCAAAACCTCATCCCAGCTGTGATGGACGTGTGGTGGAAGGAGCATCATGGTTTGGGGCTACCTTGCTGCCTCAGGATCTGGACAGCTTGCAATCAGTGAGGAAACAATGAATTCAAAATTGCACTAAGACATTTTACAGGCGAATATCAAGGTAGCAGTCTGTCACCTATCACCTGTCACTGAATGATGCAACAAGACAATGATCTGAAAGACAAGAGTAAATTAACAACCAGATGGTTTAAAAAGAAGAATATTCGTGTTTGGAATGGCCGAGTCAAAGTCCTGACGTTAATCCTATAGAAATGGTGTAGTAGGGCCTGAAGCCAGCAGTTCATGCAGGGAAGCCCATCGACATCCCAGAGTTGAAGCAGCTTTGTAAGGAGAAATGGCCTAAAATTCCTCCAAGCTGATGTGCAGGACTGATCAAGTTACTGGAAACGTTTGATTGAAGTTACTGCTGTACAAGGTGGTCAGCAAAGGTTCACATACTTATTCCAACAAATACATGTAACATTGGATCGTTTTTCTCAATAAATAAATGAACAAGCAACACACATCAAAGTTGCTGGTGAACGCAGCAGGCCAGGCAGCATCTCTAGGAAGAGGTCCAGTCGACGTTTCAGGCCGAGACCCTTCGTCCTGACCTGGTGAAGGGTCTCGGCCTGAAACGTCGACTGCACCTCTTCCTAGAGATGCTGCCTGGCCTGCTGCGTTCACCAGCAACTTTGATGTGTGTTGCTTGAATTTCCAGCATCTGCAGAATTCCTGTTGTTTGCGTTTTTAAACGAACAAGTATAATTTTTTTGTGTTATTTATTTAATTGGGTCTTCATTATCTAGTTTTAGGACTTACGTGAAGATCTGATCACTTTTTAGGTCATATTGATGCCGAAATAGAGAAAATTCTACAGGGTTCACAAACTTTCTAGCACCACTACGTATAATAACAATGGCACAGTTTGTATACTGACCGGTCACTCTGATATATACTGACCCTGGGTATATTCTGACTGTGGGTATGTACAGACTAATGACATGGTTATATACTGACCCTGGGTACATACAGATCAGTGGCACGGTTATATACGGACACTGGGTATCTCTGTGTATCACACTGTATTTACTGTGTAATACTAATATACTGATCCTGAGTATCCGTAGTCAGAGATCTTGGTACCTTTGTGTTCTGACCCTGGATGTCTGTGCACACCAATCAGAACTATTTTTATTTTCAACCCTCGTACAGAGCATTCACTCCACGTGGACAGATCACACCAAGTGGCCAATTTATGTGCTGTAACTCAATGTGACATCTACCCCTTCCAGTAGACGCATTAATGTTCTCGTGCTGTTCGTGACACATGCTTTCTCTTTATCTCCAGATGGTCCACGAGCTCCTGTTGGAGAGTCCAGCTGCCCCAACTAATGTCTGGTACGTAAACAACAGCATTGCGATCGCAGGGAACATGTAATGAAACGGCGCTGTGTTGTCAGCACTGTGATATGCAGTCTGGGATTTTGCAGTGTGGGAGTGAATGGTTAGCTCTGTTGGGAGGGGCCAGCAAGCTGGGATAGTGTGATCACAGTCCCATGTTGTCACTGGGGGTTTCTATAGATGGGTTTTTGAGAGCATTGTGGGCTAAAAGGGGCTCGTTCTAGTGTTGTTGCTGCTGCTTGTATTTTTCCGCTGAGCATTGCTGGCATGCTACATTAATGCCAGAATGTGTGGCCACGCTAGCGAGCTGCCCCCAGCACACCTTCGTCTGTTTAGGTTATTAACGCAACCAACCCATTTCACAGTATGTTTCCATGTACACGTGACCCAGGGTCAGTTTATAATCTGAAACTTGAAATATTGACGCTCTAACGAGCATCCAGGCAGATTCTGAGATGCTGGTTTCTGCAGGCCTAGTGCATGAGATGAAACATAGCACAAGTGATCTGACCCTAGCCTTGTACACCACATAATGCAACCTCCCCCACGGCACTGCCAGCATCAGCTTTGTTCCTCGGTCCTCCTCTCCAGCCCTCTGAACCCAGAGGCTGGGCACTCCTCCTTGTGGACCTTACACAATCCCAGCACCACACCCCACACCCCACACAACCTCCTAGTCAACGATGTACTGCTTTGGGGTCATCGCTGCTGCAAAGTAGAGGGAGCATAAGATGTAGCAGAAGCCTGTCCTGTCTATTACGGTTGATCTACACTGTCCTCATCTCCTCCTCCGTGCCAGGTCCCCACAGCCCTCAATTCTTCATTCTTCATATTTGACTATCTCCACCCATCTCTAACAATCCTTAAGACCATAAGACATACGAGCAGAATTAGGCCATTTGGCCCATCGAACCTTCTCTGCCATTCTTTCATGGCCGATTTAACCTCATTCTTCTGCCTTCTCCTGTAACCCTTGATGTCCCTAATAATCAAGAATCTATCAGCCTGTGCTGTAAATATGCTCAATAACTTGGCCTTCACAGTTACCTGTGGCAACGAATTCTACAGATTCACCATCCTCGGGCTAAAGAAATTCCTCCTCATCTCTGTTCTAAAGGGATGGCCTTCTAGTCTAAAGTTGTGCTGTCTGGTCCTAGACTCCCCCACTATCAGAAGCATCCTCTCCACATCCACTCTATCTAGACCTTTCAATATTCGATCGGTTTCAATGAGATACCCTCTCATTTTTCAAAACTTGACAACCAGTCTGCCCAGAATAAGCTTCAACTGAGCTGTACCACCAGCAAACCTATTTGTGGTGATGGTTGTTAAGGGATAAGTACTGCCTGACAAAACACTAAGCTTCCTACTTCCTAACTTCCCACTGCTTTGGTAGAGGGCCAAGAGGCAGCAGTTTCTTCCAACACCAGTTCGTTCTCCCTCAGCAGAATAGCGCTGTGTAATTCTGTGTCCACCTGAGCGAACAGACAGGGCTTCAATTTGCCATGTTGTCCAACAACAAAGCAGTACTCTCTCTGCTAGACTAGAATCTCAGCAGAGACATTGTATGCAAGTTTCTGAAGTGGGACTCGAGCCCAGAATCTTTGACCGCAGGACCTGACTAATGTCTTGAAGACCAACTTAAAATTGTTATTACATTAACTCCAAGAAGTTTCCTAAGAAATTGCTTTCTAAGAAATGACCGTGATCATTGCAGCCTTACAAGAATCTAAAATAAATATAATAGTTTACTTTTTTTAAATTAGTGAATTTTGTTAGAGCCAAATATGTTGCATAGCTAAATCATGTTTCCCTGACCCTGACTGAAGGAATAGTTAAATGAGCATATACACAAGATTCTGGAAATCTTTAACAACATACGTAAAATGCTGGAGGAACTCAACAGGTCAGACAGCTTACGTGGAAAGGAATAAAGAGTCTACGTTGAAGGCCGGAACCCTTCCCCAGGACAAGTTAAGAATCAGTTAATCAGTACTTCATCCAACACCACAAACATTCACTCCTCCACCACCGGCACACGGTGAATACCAGCAACACAAGTGGTTCTGTAGTTACTATTCTGGACGACTCTACCTGGGCCTCCCAGACCACTAACTTTTACCATAAGGAATACTAGACGAATTCTAGAGATCTAGGTGTTCTTGTACATCAGTCACCGAAAGCAAGCATGCAAGTACAGCAGGCTGTGAAGAAAGCTAATGGCATGCTGGCCTTCATAACAAGGGGAATTGAGTATAAGAGCAAAGAGGTCCTTCTGCAGCTGTACAGGGCCCTGGTGAGACCACACCTGGAGGACTGTGTGCAGTTTTGGTCTCCAGATTTGAGGAAGGACATACTTGCTATTGAGGGAGTGCAGCGAAGGTTCACAAGGTTAATTCCTGGGATGGTGGGACTGTCATATGTCGAAAGATTGGAGCGACTGGGCTTGTATACTCTGGAGTTTATAAGGCTAAGAGGGGATCTTATTGAAACATATAAGATTATTAAGGGATTGGACACGCTGCAGGTAGGAAGCATATTCCCGCTGATGGGTGGGTCCAGAATCAGAGGCCACAGTTTAAGAATTAGGGGTAGGCCATTTAGAACGGAGTTGAGGAAAAACTTTTTCACCCAGAGAGTGGTGGATGTATGGAATGCTCTGCCCCAGAAGGCTGTGGAGGCCAAGTCTCTGGATGCTTTCAAGAAAGAGATGGATAGAGCCCTTAAAGATAGTGGAGTCAAAGGTAATGGGGATAAGGCAGGAACTGGATACTGATTGTGGATGATCAGCCATGATCACAGTGAATGGCGGTGCTGGCTCAAAGGGCCAAATGGCCTACTCCTACACCTATTGTCTATTGTCTATTGAATTCTGGGATGTTATAGAAGTTGTGTAGGACATTGTTGAGGCTTAATTTGGAGTATTGTGTGCAGTTCTGGTCACCTACTTTCAAGAAAGATATCAATAAGATTGAAAGAGTGCAGAGAAAATTTACAAGGATGTTGCCAGGACTTGAAGACCTGAGCTACAAGGGAAAAATTGAATAGGTTCGGACTTTCTTCCCTGGAGCGCAGGAGAATAAGGGGAGATTTGATAGTGGTATAAAAATAATGAGGCGTACAGAGAAGGTAAATGCAAACAGATCTTTCCCACTGAGGCTGAGTGAGACTAGAACTAGAGGTCATGGGTTAAGAGTGAAAGGTGAAATGTTGAAGGGAACATGTGGGGAAATTCACTCAGATGGTGATGTGAGTGTGGAATGAGCTGCCAGCGGAAGTGGTGGATGCGGGTTCAGTTTCAGCTTTTAAGAGAAGTTTGGGTAGGTTATGGAGGGTTATGGTCCGGGTGCAGGTCAATGGGACTAGGCAGGATTCGTTTGGCATGGCTAGATGGGCCGTGGGGCCTGTTTCTGTGCTGTATTGTTCTGTGACTCTTAAGAAGACCACCACCTCCAGGACAGAACTGTCATACTTGGAAATTCATCGCCTTTCCCTCATCAAAGCCAGGTCTAAATCCTGCACTCTCCTGATGCCGTCATCAGGAGGACTGCAGTGGTTCGAGGAGGCAGGCTCACCGAGCAGTGACCTATAGCCAAATAATGCTGGCCTTCCAGCTCCCATAAAATGATTTGTTTTGAGAAAAACTGGATGAACCTCCAGATTTTCAGGTCCAAGATTGCCACAGAATCTTCATTTCTGTAGTAGCAAGCAATCTGCTGGAGGAACACAGCGGGTCAAGCAGCATCTGTGGAGGAAGGGAGAAAGAAATTGTCGACATTTCATCTCAAAATCCCACCTCACCCCTTTATACTGACCGATTAAACATCTCATCAAACAACAATGCAGTAATCTCTGTGCTAGACTGGAACCTCAGCAGTGACATTGAATACAAGAGGGTCAGAGCCATCTCTATTTCCTGAGGAGACTGAGATCCTTTAACATCTGCCGGACGATGCTGAGGATGTTCTACGAGTCTGTGGTGGCCAGTGCGATCATGTTTGCTGTTGTGTGCTGGGGCAGCAGGCTGAGGGTGGCAGACACCAACAGAATCAACAAACTTATTCGTGAGACCAATGATGTTGTGGGGATGGAACTGGACTCTCTGACGGTGGTGTCTGAAAAGAGGGTGCTGTCCAAGTTGCATGCCATCTTGGACAATGTCTCCCATCCACTACATAATGTACTGGTTGGGCACAGGAGTACATTCAGCCAGAGACTCATTCCACCGAGATGCAACACAGAGCGTCATAGGAAGTCATTCCTGCCTGTGGCCATCAAACTTTACAACTCCTTCCTTGGAGGGTCAGACACCCTGAGCCAATAGGCTGGTCCTGGATTTATTTCATAATTTACTGGCATAATTTACATATTACTATTTAACTATTTATGGTTCTATTACTATTTATTATTTATGGTGCAACTGTAACAAAAACCAATTTCCCCCAGGATTAATAAAGTATGACTATGACTACAAGTCTCTGAAGTGGGACTTCATTGCCCTCTTTATCCTCTCAGTCCTGAGGCAGGGTTTCGACTCAAAACATGGACAATTCACCCTCTCGTACAGATGCTGCCTGACCCACTGAGTTCCTCCAGCAATTTACATGTGGCTTCAGATACCAACATCTGCACTCTCTTGTGTCTCCAATTCTCTTTTAACTTGCTCGACCACAGGAGCAGAATTAGGCCATCTGCTCTGCTATTCCATCATGGCTGAATTATTATCCCTCTCAACTCCATTCTCTGTTTTCTTCCCTCCCCCACACACACACACACACACCCAACCTTTGACACGCTTACTAATCAAGAACCTAACTTGCTGGAAAATTGACAACTGAGGAGTTAACAGCCAAACCCACGTGCTCCTCAACACAAAAGTTATCAGCTCAGAGGGCTGCCAAAGTTGTTCACAATGTGTTGAGCCTCGGTGTGGGAGGGGCAACATATTAATTACCTATGTGGCCAGGACCTTCACCTTCAGTTATAGACTTACTTGTCCAGGATATCTATTCCATTTTAGTGGATGGTTATTGATTTGGTATCATTCACATGCCGTCATCTGCAGCTTTCTAGTTTCACTATTGGTTCAGTTTCAGGTTGAAGACTGCGGGTCGTGTTGAAGCTTTTCGTAGGTTACAACAGGACATGAATAGAATACAGAGCTGGCCTGAGAAGTGGCAGATGGAGTTCAGTCCGGAAAAGTGTGAAGTGGTTCACTGTGGAAGGTCAGATTTGAAGGCAGAGTGCAGTTTAATGGCAGGATTCTGAGCAGTGTGGAGGAACAGAGGGATCTGGGGGTCCACGTTCACAGATCCCTCAGAGTTGCTGCTCAAGTTGATAGGGTGGTTAAGAAGGCGTATGTTGTTGTGACCGTCATTAGTCAGGGAATTGAGTTCAAGAGTTGCGAGGTAATGTGTTCAATTCTACTTGTTTCACTATAGGAAGGACGTGGGAGGTTCAGAGAGGGTGCAGAGGAGATTTGCCAGGGTGCTGCCTGGATTAGAGGGCTTGTTTTATCAGGACAGATTTGGTGAACTAGATCTTTTCTCTTTGGGGAGGAGGATCAGAGGTGATGTGTTAGAGTTGTACAAGATAATAAGAAGCATAGATAGAGTAGACAGCCAGAGACTTTTACCCAGGATGAGAATGGCTAATGTGAGGGCACATAATTTAAAGGTGATTAGAGGAAAATATAGGGGGGGATGTCAAATGTAATTTTCTTTTTTACACAGAGTATGGTGAAACACCCTGCCAGGGGTAGTGGTAGGGACATTTAAGAAACTCGCAGATAGGCACATGGATGATAGAAAAATGGAGGACTATGTACGTGGGGAAGGTTTAGATTGATCTTAGTGTAGGTTAAAAGGTCGGAACAATGTCATGGGCTGAAGGACCTGAACTGTTCAATATTGTGTGATTCCGTGTTGAAGTTGCCTGAGAAAGATTGTCTACAGGGAGTTTTGCTTGTGCGGCCAGCAGCCAAAAACCGATGTGTTTACAGTTTGGTTTTAATCCAACAAGGAAAGCCAGATAAATGCATTCAGTTCAGAGTTTGTGTTTAGGCTGCAAATCAGCGATGTCTTGTCGTGAATATTCTACTCTTTGTTCACCTACAACACTTGTTGGTGAACGCCTGGTCACTGTTCCACCTGAGACATCGCAGTAACTAAGTGCGGACTTGGGATTTCCGGCCACGATCGCTGGATCCCACCAGCAGTCTGCTTGACACCATGCCTCGCACCTGACCTCAGTTCCTCCAGTTCTAGATTCTTGTACACACACAATCACTGTCGCTGACTAGTTTGATACCCCTCTTATAGCACGTCTCACCACATAACACACTATTTACGTTTATTTATCACATGGACATTGAAACATAGTGAGAAAATCTGCAGATGCTGGGAATCCAAGCAACACACAAAATGCTGGAGGAACTCAGCAGGCCAGGCAGCATCCATGGATAAAAGCACAGTTGACATTTCAGGCCGAGACTCTTCATCAGGACTGGAGAAAAAAGATGAGAAGTTGGAGCAAGAAGGTGGGGGAGAGGTGGGAGAAGTACAAGGTGGCATTTGATAGGTGAAACCGGAAGAGGGGGAGGGGTGAAGTAAAGAGCTGGGAAGTTGATTGGAGAAAGAGAGAGGGGGCTGGAGAAGGGGGAATCGGATAGGACAGGACAGTAGACCATGGAAGAAAGAAAAGGGGGAGGAGTACCAGAGAGAGGTGATGGGCAGGTAAGGAGATAAGGTGAGAGAGGGAAAAGGGAATGGGGAATGGTGAAGGGGGGGATGATAACTGGAAGTTAGAGAAATCTAACTTAGATTGAAGGCTACCCAGACGGAATATAAGGTGTTGCTCCTCCAATCTGAGTGTGGCCTCATTGTCGCAGTAGAGGAGGCCATGGACTGACATATGGGAATGGGAAGAAGAATTGAAATGGGCAGCCACCGGGAGATCCTGCTTTTTCTGGAATTCTCAGACCTCCATCTCCACCGCATCTGCTCTCAGGATGAGGTTTTTCATCCCAGAACTAATGAGATGTCCTTCTTCAAAGAAAGGGGCTTCCCTTCCTCTACCATCAACGCTGCCCTCACCCGCATCTCTTCCATTTCACACACGTCTGCCCTCACCCCATCCTCCCACCATCCCACCAGGGATAGGACTCCCTTCGTCCTCACCTACCAGCCCACTGGCCTCTGTGTTCAGCACATAATTCTTCCTAACTTCTGCCATCTCCAACAGGATCCCACCACCAAGAACCTTCCCCCCCCCCCCCAATTTCTGCAGGGATCGCTCCCTACACAACTCCTTTGTTCATTCATCCCTCCCCACTGATCTCCTTCCTGATACCAATCCTTGCAAGTGGAAAAAGTGCGATACTTGCCCCTACACTATCCCCCTCCTCCTATTCAGGGCCCCAAGCAGTCCTTCCAGGTGAGGCAACACTCTACCTGTGAGTCTGTTGGGGTCGTTTACTGTATCCGGTGCTTCTGGTGCGGCCTCCTGTATATTGGTGTGACCGACGTAGATTGGGAGACCACCTCACCAAGCACCTACACTTTGTCCGCCAAAAAAAGCAGGGTCTCTCGGTCACCACACATTTTAATTCCACTTCCCATTCCCATTCCGATATGTATGTCCATGGCCTCCTCTAATGCTGCAATGAGACCACATTCAGGTTGGAAGAGCGACACCTTATATTCCATCTGGGTAGCTTCCAACCTGATGGCATGAACATTGACTTTTCTAACTTCTGGTATTTGCCCCTTCACCATTCCCCATCCCTCTCTCACCATATCTCCTTACCTGCCCATCACCTCCCTCTGGTGCTCCATCCTCTTCCCTTTCCTCCATGGTCCTCTACCCTCACCTCTCAGATTCCCCTTCTTCAGCCCTTTATCTCTTTCACCAGTCAGCTTCCCAGCTCTTTACTTCACCCCTCCCCTTCCCCCAGATTCACCTATCACTTTGTACTTCTTTCTCCCCTCCCCCCACCTTCCTGCTCCAACTTCTCATCTTGTTTTCTTGTCCTGGTGAAGGCTCTCAGCCCGAAACCTTGACTGTACCTTTCTTCATAGATGCTGCCTGGCCTGCTAAGTTCCTGCAGCATTTTGTGTGTGGTACAGTGAAATGTGTTATATGGATTAACTACCGACACAATCTGAGGCTGTGCTGGGGCAGCCAGCAAGCATGGCCACACCCCCAACACTAAGTTAGCATGCCCACAGTTTGTTAACCCTAACTCGTACATCTGAATGTGGGAGGAAACCACAGCACCCCATGGTCACAGGGAACTGGCACAAACTCCCTCACGGACAGTGATGGGAATTGAACTCTGATCACTGATACTGTCAGAGAATTACACTAGCACAAGTGTCGCCATGCATTCCGGCGCCAACATAGCATGCCCACCATGTTCAGCAGAACAAGAAAAACAGCAAAGGGTAAGTTCTCTGTACTGACAGGGAAATCTCAGTGATCCTCAATGCAGAATAATATCTCCGAGCGATGAAGACCCAAACATGAAAAGAATTTACATAACACTGAACCAGGTCACTGAGCATTTCTCTGTAGCTCGGTTGTTCCCTTTCTCATTTCAACCGTAATCGAAGATCTTATCCATCAGCATTGTAATTCTGAGTTCATTATGTTTTTGTGTTTTCTGAACTGGCCCCATTTGGTCTTTCAAAGTTCATTTCTGATCATTTAATCTCCCTGCCCGCCCCTCTCTCAAAACCTGTTTTTGATCTGCTGTGACTTTGTTTGTCCCAGCTCTGCACTGCCTGAAGAATGTTGCAGTCTTGAACCCTCTCCATGTGCCTCCCAAGCCCACAAAGATGATGTGCCTTTCTCTCCCCCCTTCCTTCACTCTTTCTCTCTTCCTCCTGCTCTCTCTATCTCTAGTTTTATCTCTACCCATCTCTCTCTGTCTTCTCTCTCTCTTTCTCACTATCTCTGTCTGTCTGTCTCTCTCCATCTCTCTCTGTCTGTCTGTCTCTCTCCGTCTCTCTCTGTCTGTCTGTCTCTCTCTCTCTCTCTCTCTATTTATTTTATTTAGAGATACAGTACAGTAACAGGCCCTTCTGGCCCAACGAGCCCACGCTGTCCAATTACACCCATGTGACCGACTCACCGACTGACCCGCTCGTCTTTAGAACGTGGGAGAAAATGCAGCACTCGATGAAAACCCATGCAGCCGCTGGGAAATGTACCAACTCCTGACACCCAGTAGTGGGAAGTGAACCTGGATCACTGGCAGTCTGATAGTGTTACACTAACCACTCTGCTACCAAGCTTGCCCCTTGTTTCAGCCATCTAAGTGCTTCTGGCACCAATATAGCATGTCCACAACTTATCAACCCTAATCTGTACGCCTTTGGAATGTGGGAGGAAACCAGAGCACCCGGAGGAAACTGGTGCGTTCACGGGGAGACTTTACAAACTCTTTGCGGACAGCAGCAGTCGCTGGCACTGTAATACTGCTGTGCTAACTGCCACACCACCCTACTGTCACAGAGCCTTCTTAGACAGAAGGCAGCCATTTGGACCATCGAGTCACATACAAGAGAAGAGGAAAAGGAGTAGGCCACTCGGCCCTTCAATCCTGTCCTGACTATCATGATTGGTCTACACTGCCCTCATCTCCTTTTCTGTGCTGGTTCTCCACAGCTTTCAATTCTTTGATCTTTATCTACCTCCACCCATCTCTAACAATCCATAAAACAGAGTTAGGCCATTTGCCCCATTGAGTCTGCCCTGCCATTCAATCATGGCTGACATATTATCCCTCTCAACCCCAGTCTGCTGCCTTTTCTGCCATTTTCTTTACACAGAGTGGTAGGACGCATTGCCAGAGCTGGTGGCAGAGGCAGATATTTTAGAGACTCTTAGACAGGCACATGGATGATAAAAAAATACGGAGGGCTATGAGGGGGGAAGGGTTAGATTATTCTTAGAGTAGGTTAAAAAGTCAGCACAACATTGTGGGCCGAAAGGCCTGTACTGTACTGATTTATATTTTAACAGATCCTTGCATAACCATCTCTGCTCCAAGTGTCCAAAGTCTATTCACATATCTATAATCCCTTGTCCCCATATTCATTTTGGTAACTCCCTCTCCACCTAAAGCCCTCTCATGCTGTCGGGTACAGCCACAGCCAAGCACACTGCAGGGTCGCTGCCTCTCAGCACTGGACACCTGGATTTGATCCTGGCCTCTTGTTGGTGTGTAGTGCTGACACGATTTCCCTGTGGCCGCAGGGTTTCCTTTGGTTGTCAGTGTGTAGTGCTCACACGATTTCCCTGTGGCCGCAGGGTTTCCTTTGGTTGTCAGTGTGTAGTGCTCACACAATTCCCCTGTGGCCGTGGGGTTTCCTTTGGGTGCTCCAGTTCCCCCCGCGTTCCAGGGCTGACAAAGACCGGTGGGTTAATTGGCCTGTGTGTATACTGTAGGTGAGTTGGAGGGAGCTGGTGGGAATGGGGGGACATTGAATTCTTCTTTACTCTTTACACTTTTTTTGTTTGTTATAGTTGAATGTCATTTTTTGATTTAATTATATATTTACCTATTTTTATTTGGCGATACAGCACAGAGGAGACCCTTCCAGCCCTTCGAGCCACGCCGCCCCAGCAAACCCGATTAACCCTAACCTGCTCACAGCACAGTTTACAATGCCAATTAACCTACCCGGTATGTCTTTGGACTGTGGGAGGAAACTGGAGGACCCGGAGGAAACCCACGAGGGAGGACATACAGAGACTCCTGACTGAACAGTGCTGGAATTGAACTCCGAACTCCGGTACACTCCCAGCTGTAATAGCATCACGCTAACCACTACACTACCCTGGCAACCACTGATTGTTGTGTGTTGTGCCAACATACAGCAGCAAGTTCCTAATGCACATAAATGTATATGGAGAATAAAGTTGATTCTGATCCTTAAAAGGAATGGGAGTAATGTCAGAGCAGTGTAAATGGTCAGCACTGACTCGATGGGCTGAAGAGTCTGTTCCCATGCTATAACGCTGCTGCAGATGAGGCCAGACCAGTGTTTTAGCTCAGAGTCCGAGTCTCCTCTTTGATAAAACGTTTCATCTGCCCAGTTGCAGTTTTCCCCTTGGATACAAGCAGGGGGGAGGGTGGGGGGAGTGGGAGTTCAGTCAAAGCTCGGAAATTAACATTGGGTCCCTCTCTCTCCTCTTCGGTGTGCTCAGTGGGACTGGTATCAGAAGATTTTCAGGTCCACCGACCCCTCAGAATGTCCTCTCTCGGTACGGCCACGGTGGTCCCGGAACGTTATCTTCACTTTCAGCCGATGCCAAGGAGCTGGCCAAATCAGTCCGCTCCATCGTTGAGACCGACTGTAAGTACAACATCAGCAATTATTGCTCAGATCCAGTTCGGTGATAGAGCGCTAGATTCAGTTGGCACTAATTAGAGCAGTCCATAGCTCAGAGCCATAAATATAACACAGGCATAAATATTTTATTTCTTATTGCGCCTGAGTATAGAAAGAAAGATTGCACACGTCAGAAAGGGGAAGGCTACGTCTGTTCAAACGCAGAGGTTGAGAGCTGACACAGCAGGAGCCTCTAAAATTGTCTGTTTCAAAAGAGTGGGCACTGAAGCTGTCTGTACATGCGTGAGTGCACACTCAATCAATGGACGTGTGAGAGTCAGAATACTCTCCACGGAATAGATGTGGAAATCTTTCGGGCTGGTTGCATCACCGTCTGGTGTGGAGACGCCGATGTACAGGATCGGGAAAAGCTGAAGAAGGTTGTAAACTCATCATGGGAGCTGGCCTCCCCGGCACTGAGAACATCTTCAAAACCCAACGCCTCAAAAGGGTGGCATCTATCACCAAGGATCCCCACCATTCGGGCAAGCCCTCTTCCCATTACCGTGACCAGAGAGGGGATACAGGAGCCTGAAGGCTCACACTTAAGATTGTAGGAGCAGCTTCTTTTCCTCCACCGTTAGATTTCTGAATGGTCCATGTGGGGCATAGAAGTCAGTGGGAAGTCATCACGGCTCAGGGCGTCGGAGTTTGGAGTTCAATTCTGCGGTCTGCTGTAAAGAGTTTGTACATTCTCCCCCCTGAATGCGTGTGTGGGTTTTCTCTGGGTCCTCCTGTTTCCTCCTGTGGTCCAAAGACGTAGCAGTTAGAAGGTTAATTGGTGATTGCAAGTTGTCCCCTGGTCAGGCTGTGGAGTGTTAAGCAGGGGGCTGCTTGGTGATGTGGCTTGAAGGCCCAGGAAGGGCCTGTTCCATGCAGTAAATAAATAAATAATCACCACCTCTCTATTCTGCACTTTTGTCATTTTAATTTTTATCTATTGCGCTGTCCTACTGCTGCAAAACAACAAATTTCACGACATATGGCGGTGAATTTAAATCTGATTCTGACTGGGGGGTGGGGGTCGCGCGGGTAGGAGTGGTAATGTGGAATACTAGCCAGCAATCCTCATAAGGAATCAGGCAAAAGTCCTTTAGCCAGCGCGTGTACACAGGGTGCTCAACCTTTTTGAGAACGTGTGCCCAAGGTGGCGGTAATCTTCTGAGGAAGAATCTCTCCCACGAGCCTTTATAATTTTGAAGATTATCATTGATTATTGAATTAGTAACAATAACTATGGACTTTATTTTTAAGGAAAAAGGATGAGTCCTGTTGCTTATTTACATCTAAGCATTGTTTAACTATTAATGAAAGTATAACAGAGACAGATGGAAATAAAGGAAGTATTTTACTAAACCTGTTCAAAAATTAATATTAATCTTTTAAAAAGACAGTTGAAAGAATAGCTTCATTTCTAAATGGTATTGTTATTGTAACTGCTTACTATTCAAATGCTGATGTGTACACCAGGTGCGTGAGGATTTCAAAATGTTTCATTCAACGTCACGAGTTCCCGCAACCAATAGCTAGCGCCGGGCTGGCGTAAGACGTTTCCTGGGAAACATCTCTCCACTCTTGAGTTGTAAAAATATATCATCTGCTGCTCCAAATGTTGAAGGCCTCAACGGAATGGATGTGGAGTGGACGTTTCCTGTGGTAGGGAAGTCTAGGACCAGAGGACACAGCTTCAAAATAGAGGGACATCCATTTAGAATGGAGATGAGGAGGAATTTCTGTGGCCAGAGTGGTGAATCTGTGGAATCTGTTGCTGCAGGCGGTCGTAGAAAATGTATTGGGTACATTTAAGGCATGGGTTGTAGATTCTTCATTGGTCAGGGCACAGAGGGATACGGGGAGAAGGCAGGAGATTGGGGGCTGAGAGGAAAATTGGATCAGCCATGACGAAATGGTGGAGCAGACTCGATGGGCCAAATGGCCTAATTCTGCTCCTATATCTTATGGTCCTCATTTGGCAGTAAAGACAATCATTATATATCTTTTTATTATGGGTTTAAAAAATCGGGAGTGTTCGAGTTTCCTCACACATCGTGAATGGTCCCCAATGGCAGGGTCTTTGGGAGAGTGGATCCCGGACACAGTGATCAGTGTAAGTATGGATGCTTGATGGGTCAGTATGGACATGGTGGGCCGAAGGTCCTCTTTCCATGCTCAGTCTCTCCATGACGCTGTTAGCTTTAGGACACAGAGCAAAGAATCGGGATAAGTAGCTGTTTCTCATATAGGAAGTCTATAGATGTGGAGTTCCTCGAAGGCCGTGCTGCTGTGTCCGGCTATGTTCAGAGTGAGAGACACTCCAGTAACTACCTGCTGCTCTTTACTCTTTAAAGGACAGCCACTGCCCTTTAACCTTCCCTCTGAAGTTCAAAGTACATGTATGTCACCACATACGACCCGGAGACTCATTTTCTTGCAGGCATTCACAAGAAACATAATGGAATCAACAAAAGGCCGCACCCAACAGGACAAACAAATAGCCAATGTGCAAATACTAAACAAATAAATATTGAGACCATGAGATGAAGAGTCCCTGAAAGTGAGTGAAATTGGGTAAGGTATCCCCTCTGTTTCAGGAGCCTGATGGTTGAGGGGTAATAACTGTTCCTGACCCTGGTGGTGTGAGTCCTGAGGCTCCTGTACCACCTTCCTGATGGCAGCAGTGAGATGAGAGGCTGGGCTGGGTGGTGGGGGTCCCTGATGATGGATGCTGCTTTCCTGCACTACGCTCCGTGTAGGTGTGCCCAATGGTGGAATAGCTCCCTATTGGAATATCCATTACTCCCCCGACATTTCCCTCCACGTCCCACCAGGCCCAAATTCTCTACACCCCATTTATCATTGTCAATACTCACAAGTTTTGGTTTGAGTGGTTCTGTCTTTCCCCTGGGAAGGGTCAGAGTCTCGATGTCTGAGAGTCTGGGCCAGGAACTGGACGTTCGGGGTCTGTTATCTGAGAGTCTGGGGCCAGGAACTGGATGTTTGGGGTCTGTTATCTGTGAGTCTGAGAGTCTGGGCCAGGAACTGGACGTTCGGGGTCTGTTATCTGTGAGTCTGAGAATCTGGGCCAGGAACTGGATGTTCCGGGTCTGTTATCTGAGAGTCTGGGCCAGGAATTGGACATTCGGGGTCTGTTATCTGTGAGTCTGAGAGTCTGGGCCAGGAACTGGACGTTTGGGGTCTGTTATCTGTGAGTCTGAGAGTCTGGGCCAGGAACTGGACGTTCGGGGTCTGTTATCTGTGAGTCTGAGAGTCTGGGCCAGGAACTGGACATTCGGGGTCTGTTATCTGTGAGTCTGAGAGTCTGGGCCAGGAACTGGACGTTCGGGGTCTGTTATCTGTGAGTCTGAGAGTCTGGGCCAGGAACTGGACGTTCGGGGTCTGTTATCTGTGAGTCTGAGAGTCTGGGCCAGGAACTGGACATTCAGGGTCTGTTATCTGTGAGTCTGAGAGTCTGGGCCAGGAACTGGACGTTTGGGGTCTGTTATCTGTGAGTCTGAGAGTCTGGGCCAGGAACTGGATGTTCGGGATCTGTTAACTGAGAGTCTGGGGCCAGGAACTGGACGTTCGAGGTCTGTTATCTGAGAGTCTGGGGCCACGGACCAGAGACCTGGAAGCAGCCTGCCCTGAGCTTGGACAAGTGTGTGTGTGTGTGTGTGTAAAGGGGCTTGTTTTGCTGTTGCTGCTGTTTGTGTTCTGCTGAACGTTGTGGGCATGCCATGTTGAATATGTGGCGACACTTGCGGGCTGCCCCCAGCACATCCTTGCGTGTGTTAGTCGTTAATGCAAACGACACAGCGCACAGTAGGTTTCAATGTACGTGTGATAAATAAATCTGAAATCTGGCAAGGTTGTGCTGTATGTGCCTTGTTAACTGTGGACCAGTGTCACGGTTCCACACTGCGGAGGTTGTACACACTAGACGCCAGCACTCTGCACTGTGCCAGCATCAGCAGTAACATCTTGTAATCATAACTGAGGTCAGACTCTTAAATGAGCCTTGTGAGCTGGCTGGATGTGTCTCTGAGACCTAGTGTTTGGTCTTTCATGGACCCCTGTCAAAAGACTGTTCATGAGATTTGAAACAAACTCAGGAGGCAGAGGAATCTGGAGCTTGAATATCCAAAACAGAGTAGATGTGCAGAGGCATGGTGGCCAAGGTGATTCAGTTACATTCTCATTACTACCATCAGAAAAATGATTAAAGACTAGCTTTATTGTTACATGCACGTTGAAATACAACATTTGCCTCAACAACCAACCCCATCTGAGGATGTGCTAGGGTAGCCTGCCAATTATCGTCATGTTTCCGGTGCCAAAGTAGCATGCCCACAACTATTAGGTCTTTGGAACGTGGGAGGAAACTGCGGCACCCAGAGAATACCTGCACAGCTCGTACATTGTCTGTATGACCAGACAGGCTCGGGAAAGAGGGGCAGGACCCACCCTCAATGTCTGACGAACAGCCTCTACCTCTCCACCATCAGAGTTATGAACACAAATTCTCTATTTTGCTCTGCTTTTGCACTATTTTTAATATATTTTCATTGTATCACATAGTAATTTTTTTATGTCTTGCACTGTACTGCTGCTGCAAACAATATCATCATCATTATGTGCCACGTTGTATGACATGGGTGATCATAGTCTTTGAACATGATAGTTCTTGGGAAATTTTTCCACAGAAGTGGTTTGCCATTGCCTTCTTCTGGGCAGTGTCTTTACAAGACGGGTGACCCCAGCCATTATCAATACTCTTCAGAGATTGTCTGCCTGGCGTCAGTGGTCGCATAACCAGGACCTGTGATGTGTACTGGCTGTTCGTACGACCATCTACCACCTGCTCCCATGGCTTCACATGACCCTGATCAGGGGGGCTAAGCAGGTGCTCCACCTTGTCCAAAGGTGACCTGAAAGCCAGCAGAGGGAAGAAGAGTCCTACACTTCCTTTGGTGGAGATGTATCTCCACCCCACCACCTCATATGTCCGTGATAAAACCTCATTCTGATTCTGAATCATGGACGCTCAGTAAAGGCTGTAAATCAGATAAGGATGTGTTCCAGCATCAATACAACACCAGAGAATGGGTGAGGAAAAGAGACTTTTGAGTCGAACCTTCATATGGGCGGAAGGATTTGAGGGAATGGGTTTAAAATGAACTGGGGTGGAATTTACCTGGAACCTCAGGGGCAATTTTTTTCACCCAGAGAGTGGCTAATATATGGAAGTGGTTGAGGTGGACACGTTGGTCAGGGTAGATGATGGATGTTCCTTCCCAGCTGTCTGTGACACACAAGGCTGGGCAGTACTATACGGAGAGCAGGCTGGTGCCCATGTAGCAGGCTCCCCCTCTCCACACAGCTGATGAATCCAAAGGAACAACAAACACCGATACAGTTTGACATCACTGACTGCCTTAGGGACTCCAGCTCTGGACTTTTCCTCTGAGTTTACTCCCGAAGCCTTCCCCACAAGTGGGTATAGCCATGAGGCTGCGGACGTTTGAGATCCGAGTTTTCCTTCTAGCTGAGTTGACGAGCCCGCTTTGCCGAAAGCAACTGGCTTAAAGGCACCAGTAACCCGCCTTTGCCCCTTCTCCTGTCAGTAAAAACAGTTCTGTTGGGCTTAGTAGCTAAGCCACATGTGAAGGCCAGGAGCTGGACTTGGTTGTTAGAGGCTATTTGAGACACACACCATTGGGAGCATTTAACAAGTAGTGGAAGTTTGTCCCCATTACCACCCCTGGCTATAACAACCTTAAGGTTGTTATATGGGTTAGGGTTAGGTTGCATTCACAACATTTAAGAGATACTTGGGCAGGTACAGGGATAGGAAAGGTTAAAGAGATCCACTTCGCTGTGCCAGACACTGACAAATGGATCTCAGATGGGATCTGATGGATCTCTGATGAAGAGCCGTTAGCTGCTTGGGTTACAAACACATGAACTTTACCTCTGGGTTCAGTCTCTGTGCTCTGGCCCTGTTCCATGGACGAACAGACCCAACCTGAGGTGACTGCTCAGATGTTCTTCCCCTGCTTGTGCCTGGCATAGACCCACTCAGCTTCAGAGTTGCCTGCTCCGCCAGACGTCCGACAATACTCGGAATGCTGCCGCATTAATTTATCTTTTCTTCCAGTTAACATGATTCCTATCCCAAAACCAGTGGTTCTGTACTGGATCCACCTGACGACCTGGAGACTAAAAGACACTGGAGCAGAATTGGGCCATTTGCCCCATTGAGTCTGATCTGCTACTCTATCATGGCTGATTTATTGTCCCTTTCAACGCCATTCTCCTGCCTTCTCCCTGTAACTTCTGACTCCCTGACTATCAACCTCTGCTTTAAAAAAAAACCCCAATGACTTGCTACAGACACAGCCATCTGTGGAAATGAATTCCACCGATTCACTACCCTCTGGCTAACGAAATTCCTCTTCTTCTCCGTTCTAAATATACATCCCTCTATTCTATGTTTGTGCCCTGTGGTTCTGGACTCTCCCACCATTGGAAATACCCTCTCCATTTCCATTCTATTGAAGCCTTTCAATATTCGATATGTTTCACTGAGATCTCCCATCATTCTTCTAAACTCCAGAGTCATCAAATGCTCCTCATGTGTTAACCCTTTTATTCCTGGAATCATTCTCATGAACGTCCTCTTGACTCTCTCCAATGCCAGAACATTTTTTATTAGGTACTTAATCAATAAGGGCATGAAATGTTATGGGGAGAAGGCAGGAGAATGGGATTAAGAGGGATAATAAATCAGCCATGGTGGAATGGTAGAGCAGACTCGATGGACTGAATGGCCTAATTCTGCTCCTCTGTCTTATGGTCTTACAGACAATGAGCTCAGGGCCTTGAGTGAGTGGGACTGTGACCCAGGAGACGGGCAGATTTGGACAGTCTCCTCTTTACAAGGGGGAAAGTTGAGTCAGAGTGGAGGGGTCAGCTCCGTATGAGAACCCCAGCAGCATTGTGACTAAAATGGGACTTCTGCAGGGAAAATGCTCACGTCTTAATGAAGGTTTAGAGATGAGGTCCACAGCTTAGCTCAGACATTTTTTTTAGATTATGAGAACACTCAGTCCTCTTTTATTGTCATTTAGAAATGCATACATGCATTAAGAAATGATACAATGTTCCTCCGGAGTGATATCACAGAAAACAGGACAAACCAAAGACTAACACTGACAGAACCACATAATTATAACATATAGTTACAGCAGTGCAAAGCAATACCGTAATTTGATGAAGAACAAACCATGGGCACGGTAAATAAAGTCTCAAAAGTCCCGGAGTCGATCGACTCCCGGGTCCCCAATAGCAGGCGGCAAAAGGGAGAAACTCCCTGCCATAAACCTCCAGGCACCGTCAACCTGCCGATGCCTTGGAAGCAGCCGACTACAGTTAACACTGAGTCCATCCGTCGGAAAACTTCAAGCTTCCGACCAGCCTCTCCGATACAGCCTCCCGAGCGCCATCCTCTGCTGAGCGCCTTCGACCTCGCCCCGGCCGCTGAAACACGCAAAGCCGAGGATTTCGGGGCCTTCTGCTCCGGAGATTCTGGTTACCACACAGTAGCAGCGGCAGCAAAGTGGGCATTTCAGAAGTTTTCCAGATGTTCCTCCATAATCTCACGTCCGTCTCCATCAAATCAGAATTGTGCACGGTCCCCTACTTGACAGATAACAGACATCATCACCGAAGTGGCCGCGCGCGCTGCCATCGCGTCACCATCATCTCCTCCTCCTTCAATTTCTGCCCAGTGACTGAGCAACTGTGGAAATCTCAGACACTGCCAGCATAAGGGGGCGTGAAAGCCCATGGCCACACCTTAGATGGATCATCGGCAGGTCCTTTCATTACGCTTGCGCCATTGCCCTCTGAGTTATTGCAACAGCAGAGGTGCAGAGCTTGGGTGTTTTTTAGTCTCGGTGATTTCTGGCACCAGCGTACCCTCGTACTCTGTATAAGTTGAAAGTATATTTATTATCAAAGTATGTATCCATCATACAACCTTTAGATTTGTCTCCTTGCAGGCAGCCATAAAGCAAAGAAACCCAAAAGAACCCATAAAAAATGACCGTCAAACATCCAATGTACAGAGGTTAAAGAAAAGCAAATCGTGCAACAATAAAAGTAGGCAAATCGCATTCAGCACAAAAGTGAGTCCAGAGACACGAAGCCCGGAGCAGCTGACAGCCTCAGTCAGTCCAGCACAGGGCTGAGTAGACGCCGTGGAGCAGTGAACAGAACTGCCCTCAGTAACCAGGTTACTCCAATGCCAGCTAATCCCCAGGGCAGCACTGCACTCAGCCCATCAGAAAACTTCCCTTCGTCCTATCCATCCCTCCCCCATCCTCTCTGCTGCTAAAAATTAACCTGCCTTCTCTTTTTCCCACTTCTGACAAAGGATACGTATCCTCAAAGGTAACAGGTCTCCGTTCTCCACGCATGTCTGACACAGTAGCATCCCAGTTAATGTAATGCGTAACAGTGCCAGCACTTGGTGTTTGCTTCCTGCTGCTGTCTGTGAGAGGTTTGTACGTTCTCCGCTTCCTCCCGCATTCCAAAGACGTACAGGTTAGGGTTAGTACGTTGTGAGCGTGCTATGTTGGCGCTGGAACGTGTGGTAACCCAGCACGTTCACAGGTTATATTGATTGTTAACACACACAGAGCATTTCACTGGTTTTCGATGTACAATTAATAAATCTGATTCTAAATCAGATGGGTTTTTGCTTTAATTAAAATCAAACCTTTCTTGCTTCGACCTCTGGGGTTTGTTTGCATAATTACTCTTTCCTGTTAATAATCGCAGCAATCTATTTGCCTGTATGAATATGCTGCCTGCTGGTTACTGAGCGAGCTGTAAATATAATTCTAGATTGGAGACGGGGCCACAGATATACAGGGTTGAATCCTTAGCTGGATGGCTCCCGAGCTGTTCTTGGTACCTCTGAATGACCTTGGCTATGAGAACAGTTAATCTGTCCTCACCCCTCACTCCCATTCCTATCTGCCTCACACGTCTGATTCAGATTCAGATTTATGTATCACATACATCAAAGCATACAGTGAAATGTGTTGTGAAACACAGTCCAAGGAGGTGCTGGGGGCAGTGCACAGGTGTTGCCACACTCCAGCACTAACATAGCATGCCCATAACTTAGTAACCCTAACCTGTACGTGTTTGCAGTGTGGAAGGAAACCCACACAGTCACAGGGAGAACATACAAGTGTCTTACAGGCGGCGGAGGGAATTGAACCCCAATCTTACAGCAAGCACTGTACAGCATAACGCTAACTGCTATGCTAACCTTTTGCCTCTCTGACCCTGTGTTGTCAGAGGACTGTGCAGGTTGGCAGTGGATCTTTGCACGGCAGATGTTAGGCAGCTCATTCCCTTATCTGCTTCAGTGAAGGAATCGCAAGCGGGCGCCAAGTGTGCAGGTACGTTGGTGTTGCCTGCTCAGTAACTGAGGTTGGGGTGACCTTGGTTCTGCACTGGAGAGAGTGCGGATTGATCACTTGCCGTTTGGCTTGTGGAGTAGATTGTCTCCAGCAGAGAGCTGGCTGGGGGCGAAGTGTAACAATGCACCAAAAGGTTAGAGAAACGACTACATGCTGTTGGCAGGTTTTTCCAAGGTCACTAAGACAGCTTGTACCAGGAACTGTGTCATTACTGTGGCCATCTGCACCAGCCTTTATTAGCTCTATGTGTCACATCGAAACAGACAGTGAAATGCATCGTTTGCGTCAACGACCAACTCTGTCCGACGATGTGCTGGGGCAGCCGGCAAGTGTCACCATGCGTCGGGCACCAGCTCGGCATGCCCACAGCTCACTAACCCCTATGTCTTTGGAATGTGTGAGGAAACTGGAGCGCCAGAGGAATCCCACGTGGTCATAGGAAGAAAGTGCTCCCTACTGAGAACGGGGGGAATCGAACCCTGATCGCTGCTCTACCATGCTGCTGACACAGCAGTATAGTAATGCACTTGTCAGTACGTTCACTATTTACATAGTTTGCTGTCCGGTACACAATCATCCCGCTGTCTGCATCTTCACTCACTTCTTGCCTCGTTCTGTTGGGCCGTGATTCAGTCTCGGTGGATTACTAACAGTGTGAGCAGTGCAGATAAACAATAAGGTGCAAGACCAGAATGAGGTAGACGGTGAAATCAAAGGTCCATCTTACAGTAGGGAGCCATTCAGTAGTCTTATAACAGCAGGGTGGAAACTGTCCTTCAGCCTGGTGGTGGGTTTTGTACCCTCTGTCCGACGGGGGAGGAAAGAAGAGAGGATGTCCAAGGTTGGTGTTGTGTTTAATTATGCTGGCTGCTTTACTGAGGCAGCAAGAAGTACAGACAGAGTCCATGAAAGGGTGGTTTGTTTCTGTGATGTGCTGAGCTGTGTCCACAACTCTCTGCAATTTCTTGTAGTCTCGGCCAGAGCCCTGATGTATCCAGAGATAGGATGCTTTCTACGGTGATAAGAGTTGACGGGGACATACCGAATTTCTGTAGCCTCCTAAGGAAGTAGAGGCGTTGGTGCACTTTCTTGGCTGTGACGTCTTCGTGGTTGTCTAGGACAGGCTGCTGACGATATTCACTCCTAGCACTTGAAGCTCTCAGCCTCGACACCATTGATGTGGATAGGAGGGTGTGCACTGCCCCTTCCTCTGGCCAGGCGGCGATGAGTGTGCGGAGAGTGGAGTAGGAGACTGAGGCTGCAACCTCGTGGAGCACTGGCTGTGGTCAGTCGGTCAGGAAATTTAGGATCCAGTTGCAGAGGGAGGTGTAGCCTCCCAGAGTTCTGGCTTTGGGGATGAGTTTGCTTGGAATGATAAAGATCAAATCAAATCCACAAGGATTATGCTGAGGAAGCCTGCAATTGTCACCATGCTTCTGGCACCAACATAGCACGCCCACAACTTAATAACCCTTTGGACTATGGGAGGAAACTGGAGCACCTGGAGGAAACCCAGGTGCTCATGGGGACAATGTATAAACTCCTTACAGATGGCGATGGGAATCGAACCCCGATCAGGGATTGCTGGCACTGTAAAGCAATAACTGCTATGCTACTGTGCCACGCAGTATAGTATTGAAGACAGAACTGTAGTCAATGAGCAATGGGGATTCCAGTCTGGAGATCAAGAATGCTACAAGAGGTGCAGGTGTGATCTCCGGAAAGCCATCTCATAGGTGAAGTGGAGATTCCGGACCGGACTGGAATCAACGAGGGATGCTCGACAGCTGTGGCAGAGTTTGAAAGCCGTAACCTCCTACAA
Source organism: Mobula birostris (assembly GCF_030028105.1). Taxonomy (NCBI): domain Eukaryota; kingdom Metazoa; phylum Chordata; class Chondrichthyes; order Myliobatiformes; family Myliobatidae; genus Mobula; species Mobula birostris. The sequence continues at coordinate 60,210,328 of NC_092393.1, read as the reverse complement.
GTTAAATCTTACAACATAGAGAACAGTCGAACTTCACTTCCAGATGAGCTCAATGCTGTCTCTGCTCGCTTTGAGCACCAGAACGGGGAGGAACCATTGCGCACACCCCCATGTCTCCCGATGATCCTTCAGTCTCAGTGTCTGAAGATGACGTGCGGGCTGACTTTAAGAGAGTGAAGCTAAGGAAAGCATTCGGTCCGGACAAAGTACCTGACCAAGTACTGAAGACCTGTGCCAACCAACTGGCTGGTGTATTCACAGATATCTTCAACCTCTCGCTGCAGCAGAGTATGGAACCAACCGGCTTCAAACAGGCTTCAGTCATACCGGTGCCCAAGAAGAACATGGTGAGCTGCCTCAATGACTGTCACCAGAGGCAATTACGTCCACAGTGATGAAGTGTTTGAGAGGCTGGTGTTGAAGCATATCAGCTCCTGTCTGAATGGTGACTTAGATCTGATTCGAATCGCCCACTGGAACAGGTCCACAACAGATGCCATCTCATTGGCTTTTCACACAACCCTGGAACATCTGGACAGCAAATATTCATACATCAGGATGCTCTTTATCGATTACAGCTCAGCATTAAATACCAACTCCCCTCAAAAGTAGTCAGTTAACTCCAAAACCCCCTTGTGCAATTGGATCCTGGGTTTCCTCTCTTGCAGACCCCAGTCAGTTCGGATTGGCAAGAACATGTCCTCCACAACCTCCGTCAGCACAGGAGTACCACAGGGATGTGAGCTTAGCCTCCTGCTCTACTCACTTTACACCCATGACCGTGTGGCTAAGTACAGCTCCAACACCATATTCAAGTTTGCTGATGACTCCACTGTGGTGGGCTGTATCAAAGGTGGTGATGAATCAGCATACAGGAGGGAGATTGAAAATTTGGCCTCGTGTTGTAATAACAACAACCTCTCACTCAATGTCAACAAGACCAAGGAACTGATTGTCGGCCTCAGGAGAGGGAAACCAGAGGTCCATGAGCCAGTACTCATCGGAGGATCAGAGGTGGAGAGGGTCAGTAACTTTAAATTCCTGGCTGTCACTATCTCAGAGGACCTGTCCTGGACACTTCACATAAACGTAATTGCAAAGAAAGCACGACAGCATCTCTGCTTCCTCAGGAGTCTGCAGAGATTCAGCATGTCATCGAAAACCGTGGCAAGCTTTATAGATGTGTGGTGGAAAGTGTGCTGACCGGCCCAAGGCGGCCTGGTATGGGAACACCGATGTGTTTGAGCGGAGAATCCTACAAAAACTGGTAGATTCAGCCAAGTAAATCTCTCCCACCACTGAGCATATTTACATGAAATGCTACAGTGGAAAGGCAGAAAACATCATCAAAGATCCTCACCACCCAGGCTATGCTCTTTTCTCACTGCTGCCATCAGGTAGAAGGTACAGGAGCCTCAGGCCTCACACCAGCAGGTTCAAGAACAGTTACTACCCCTCAACCATCAGGCTTTTGAACAAAAAGGGACAACTACTCTCATTCTACTTCTGCCGTTCCCACAACCAATGGCCTCACTTTAAGGACTCTTTGTCTTGTTATTTCATGCTGTCCTTATTTATTGCTATTTATTTATATCTGCATTACAGTTTGCTCTGCTTTGATCCTGTTTACAGTTACTGTTCTATAGATTTGCTGAGTATGCCCGCAGAAGAAGAATCCCAGGGTTGTATGAGGTGACATGTATGCACTCTGATAATAAATTTACAGCATCAGAAGAATTTTTTAATGCTATTGTGGCCACGATATTAAAGACACTATTCATATTTTGATACTTCGAGTGAATTTATTGTAGTATTTTCTTAACTTTGTTTTAAATCATCATCATTACGTGCGCTGTCATATGATGTGAGCGATCGTAGTCTTTCCATGACCATAATTGTTCTTGGCAAATTTTTCTTCTGGGCAGTGTCTTTACAAGACAGGTGACCCCAGCCATTATCAAAACTCTTCAGAGATTGTCTGCCTGATGTCAGTGGCCGCATAACCAGAACTTGTGATCTGCACCGGCTGCTCCCATGGTTTCACGTGGGGGTGGGGGATAAGCGGGTGCTACATGCAGGCTAGTGGGGGGAAGGAGCACCCTACACCTCCTTTGTTTGAGAGGTATCTCCACCTCACCATCCAGCTGTTTTAAAGCCAAAAAGTTATTCCATTGTCCCAGACAAATCCCAATTAAACTATAAGACATAAGAGCTGAACTAAGCAATTCTGCCCATCGAATCTTATTTCTTCAGCGGTTTGATCGGAGCACAACTGCGCAAGCACGTGGATGTCAGCCAGTGAGAACAGCGAGAAGAGTTTAAAAGGAAACAGCTTTATAGAGCGGGTTTTGAAGTAGAGGGAGACAGAGTAAGAAGGCTTTGGCTCAATGGGTCTTCGGCGATAACGGGCTGAGGCCAGGTAGGTTGCCTGTGTAGAATACAAACAGGAAGTATGTGTGTGAGGCCGGTGTTCTGTGCTGAGTGTCAGATGTGGGAAGTCTTGGAGCCAGGTGCGTTGAGCTGCAACTCCTTAGGGACCGCCTTAGGGAACTGGAGATGCAGCTCGATGACCTTCCTCTTGTCTGGGAAAGTGAGGAGGTGATAGAGAGGAGCTCCAGGCAGGTAGTCACACCGGGACCTGGGGAGACAGATAGGTGGGTAACAGTCAGGAGAGGGAAGGGCAGGAGTCAGAGGCTAGAGAGTACCCCTGTGGCTGTACTCCTTGACAATAAGTACTCCTGTTTGAGTACTGTTGGGGGAACGGACTACCTGGGGGAAGCAACAGTGGCCGTGCCTCTGGCACAGAGTCTGGCCCTGTGGCTCAGAAGGGTAGGGAAAGGAAGAGGATGGCAGCAGTGATAGGGGACTCTATAGTTAGGGGGTCAGACAGGCGATTCTGTGGACGCAGGAAAGAAGCACAGATGGTAGTTTGCCTCCCAGGTGCCAGGGTCCGGGACATTTCTGATTGCGTCCATGATATCCTGAAGTGGGAAGGAGAACAGCCAGAGGCCGTGGTACATATTGGTACCAACGACATAGGCAGAAAAAGGGAGGAGGTCCAGAAAGCAGATTACAGGGAGTTAGGAAGGAAGTTGAGAAGCAGGACCTCAAAGGTTGTCATTTCGGGATCACTGCCTGTGCCACGACAGTGAGTATAAGAATAGAGTGAGGTGGAGGATAAATGTGTGGCTGAGGGATTGGAGCAGGGGGCAGGGATTCAAATTTCTATATCATTGGGACCTCTTTTGGGGCAGGAGTGACCTGTACAAAAAGGACGGGTTGCACTTGAATCCCAGGGGGACCAATATCCTGGCGGGGAGGTTTGCTAAGGCTACTGGGGAGAGTTTAAACTAGGATTGCTGGGGAGTGGGAACCAAACTGGAGATGGAGGAAGGGGCTGTTGGCTCACAAATAGAGAAAGCTTGGAGACAGTGCAAGAGGGAGGATAGGCAGGTGATAGAGAAGGGACGCACTCAGACCGATGGTTTGAGATGTGTCTATTTTAATGCAAGGAGTATTATCAGTACTTGGAGCTGTGATGTTGTGGCCATTACAGAGACTTGGATGTCTCAGGAGCAGGAGTGGTTACTTTGAGAGCCAGGCTTTAGATGTTTCAGAAAGGACAGGGAGGGAGGCAAAAGAGGTGGGGGCATGGCACTGCTGATCAGAGATATTGTCACAACTGCAGAAAAGGAGGAAGACATGGAAGGATTGTCTATAGAGTCTCTGTGGGTGGAAGTTAGGAACAGGAAGGGGGGAAATAACTACTGGGTGTTTTTTAAAGACCACCCAATAGTAACAGGGACATCAAGCAGCGGATAGGGAGACTGATTCTGGAAAGATGTAATAATAACAGGGTTGTCATTGTGGGAGCTTTTAATTTCCCAAATATCGATTGGCATGTCCCTAGAGCAAGGGGTTTAGATGGGGTGGAGTTTGTTAGATGTGTTCAAGAAGGTCTCTTGACACAATATGCAGATAAGCCCACAAGAGGAGAGGCTGTACTTAATCTGGTATTGGGAAATGAACCTGGTCAGGTGTCAGATCTCTCAGTGGGAGAGCATTTTGGAGATAGTGATCACAATCCTCTCCTTTATCATAGCATTGGAGAGGGATAGGAACAGACAAGTTAGGAAAGCATTTAATTGGAGTAAGGGGAAATATGAGGCTATTAGGCAAGAAGTTGGAAGCATAAATTGGGAACAGATGTTCTCAGGGAAATGTACGGAAGAAATGTGGCAAATGTTCTAGGGATATTTGCGTAGAGTTCTGCATAGGTACGTTCCAATGAGACAGGGAAAGGATGGTAGGGTACAGGAACCGCGGTGTACAAAGGCTGTTGTAAATCTAGTCAAGAAGAAAAGAAGGCTTACGAAAGGTTCAAAAAACTAGGTAATGATAGAGATCTAGAAGATTATAAGGCTAGCAGGAAGAAGCTTAAAAAAGAAATTAGGAGAGCCAGAAAGGGCCATGAGAAGGCCTTGGCGGGCAGGATTAAGGAAAACCCCAAGGCATTCTACAAGTACGTGAAGAGCAAGAGGATTAGACGTGAGAGAATAGGACCAATCAAGTGTGACAGTGGAAAAGTGTGTATGGAACCGGAGGAGATGGCAGAGATACTTAATGAGTACTTTGCTGTGTACATACATCTATTGATGCTTCTGGACACATCTTCAGTGATGTTCCTGGAATCATCGGGTGTTTCGGGTCTTTCAGCATTATACAACCTCCTCCAGGTGACCCAGCCGGGGCTGATCAGACCCCAGCTTGTGTCCAGATGGCTAGCTACTTATGACTCCATGGCTCCCCTCTTTTGAGCCACAGCCATCTTGAGGCCCTCTCTGCCGCATCGGTGGTACTGCGGATGGCTCTCCTCTTCCTCTCTCCCTCGATGCCCAAAATGCTGAAGGCTGTAACTAAGGAACGGGCTACGAATCCCCTACAACCAACCTCCACTGGGAGACACCTCGCTCTCCATCCAGCCTGCTGACAGTTGCTGACTTCAGCGCTTTCATCTCCTGCCTGATGTTGTGGATCCTCAATGCTCTTTGGTTCTTTGAGTAAAATGTTTTGGAGCCTTCCTTCTCCTCTTCTCCGAACCGTTCAGCTGAGATACTAACAATAATTGTTGTCATGGCTTGCAGCTTCCTATCAACCCCTCCCTTCACCGTTGCCTCCAGAATTTGGTTAACATCGTTATCAAACTGCTTCCACAGTGAAGTCATGTTAGCTGCAGGCCATTTGATCCACCTCCTGTTAGACTTCATGTTCGAGGGATTAGTTTGCAACACTTGGAGGTTCCGGGCACTATGGGGTGACTCCGGGCCTGGCCCCTCCTTCGTCTCACCAGGTTGGACACCTTCGTATTGTGCTGCTCCTGCTCCCGCCAAACACTTCATCCTCACTTGGTGGATCTTCAAGCCGCGATCGTTCTTGCAGATTTTGCCACATGCACACTGCTTCCTCATCGTCGTTTGTTCATTGCCTGGGTCTGATGTCATTGTGTCCATCCGACTGGGGTGCTCATCCTCCCCCCTTCTCGGGCACCCCTGGGGGTATCTTTTCCTTAGATCCTTTGTAGCTTTTGTGGGGGTCCTCCTCTCAGAGGACACAGATTGGGTTGCCAGCCCGTTCTGCCCCGGTTGCCGTCTCTCTGGGCTGTCACTGCCAGTATTCACTATGGAAAAGGATCTTGGCGATTGTAGGGATGACTTCAAGCAGACTGAAAAGCTTGAGCATGTCGATATTAAGAAAGAGGATGTGCTGGAGTTTTTGGAAAGCATCAAGTTGGATAAGTCACTAGGACCGGACGAGATGTACCACAGGCTACTGTGGGAGGTGAGGGAGGAGATTGCTGAGCCTCTGGCGATGATCTTTGCATCATCAGTGGGGACAGGAGAGGTTCCGGAGAACTGGACGATTGTGGATGTTGTTCCATTATTCAAGAAAGGAAGTAGAGATAGCCCAGGAAATTATAGACCAGTGAGTCTTACTTCAGTGGTTGGTAAGTTGATGGAGAAGATCCTGAGAGGCAGGATTTATGAACATTTGGAGAGGCATAATATGATTAGGAATAGTCAGCATGGCTTTGTCAAAGGCAGTTTGTACCTTACGTGCCTGACTGAATTTTTTGAGGATATGACTAAACACATTGATAAAGATAGAGCAGTAGCTGTAGTGGATATGGATTTGACAAGGTAACCCATGCAAGGCTTATTGAGAAAGTAAGGAGGCATTGGACCCAAGGGGGCATTGCTTTGTGGATCCAGAACCGGCTTGTCCACAGTGTGGTTGTAGACAGGTGATATTCTGCGTGGAGGTCGGTCATCAGTGGTGTGTCTCTGGGATCTGTCCTGGGACCCCTGCTCTGTGTGATTTTTATAAATAACCTGGATGAAGAAGTGGAGGGATGGGTTAATAAATTTACTAATGACACAAAGGTCGGGGTGTTTTAAGGTGCATGGAAGAGGAGATATCAGGGGTAAGTTTTTTACGCAGAGAGTGGTGAGTGTGTGGAATGGGCTGCCGGTGACTGTGGTGGAGGCGGATGTGATAGGGTCTTTTAAGAGACTCCTGGACAGGTACATGGAGCTCAGGAAAAATAGAGGGCTATGGGTAACCCTGGGTAATTTCTAAGGTAAGGACATGTTCAGCAGAGTTTTGTGGGCCGAAGGGCCTGTATTGTGCTGTAGGTTTTCTATGTTCTATGTTTCTATGAATCAGCTCCATTATTCCATCACAATTGATTTATTTTCCCTCTCAACCCCTTTATCCCGTAACCTTTGACACCCTGACCATAATCAAGAACTAATCTTGCTAATCAAGAACCTATCAACCTCTCCCTTAAATATACCCAGTGACTTGGCCTACACAGTTGTCTGTGGTAATGAATTCCACAGATTCACCACCCTCTGGCTGAAGACATTTTTCTTCATCTCTGTTCTACATGGATGTCCCTCAATTCTGAGGCTGTGCCCTCTGGTCCAAGACTCCCCCACTACAGGAAATATCCTCTGCACATCCATTCTATCCGGGCCTTTCAATATTCAGAAGGTTTCAATGAGATACTCCTCATTCTTTTAAACTCCAGTGGGTACAGGCCTAGAGCCTCATACGTTACCCTTTCATTTCTGGGATCATTCTCATGACCCTCCTTTGGAGCCCCACCCACGCCAGCACACCCTTTCGTAGATAAGAGGCCCAGCCTGTTTATAGTACAGGTGCCTTATAAAGCCTCAGCATTACATCCTTGTTTTTATATTCCAGACCTCTCAAAACAAATGCTAACATTGCATTTGCCTTCTTTATTAACGACTCAGTCTGTAAGTTCACCTTTAGGGAATCCTGCACGAGGACTGCCAACTCACTTTGCACCTTTGATTTTTGACGAGTTCCTTGTAACTATTTTTAACTTTGAAAATGCATCCAGATTTTCCAAAAATAATGCCTTCCTCTGCAGTTCCTGGAATTCCGCCTGGAATATTAAAAGGAAGCTGTCTGTGCTGTGGGCAGAGGCATCCTTCAGAGCTCTACAGCATCGATCACAGAAGCTCTATCAAATCAGAATTCCACACAAGGTTTTAGAACCAGGACACAAAGGTTTGGTTAGTGACGTGGGATTTCTATCTTATACTGATTGTTCTATTTATTATAAATTATTGTAATTGCACGTTGCAGATTTAGATGGAGGTGTCACGTAAAGATTTTTACTCCTCATGTATGTGAAGGATGTAAGAAATAAAGTCAATTCAATTCAAGGCGGAAGCTGCTTTTGCAGAGCTCAGACAGCGGTTCAGGACGTTTTGGTCACACCCGACCCGTCCCTTCATTGTGGAGGTGGGTGCCTTGGATGTCAGGGTGGGTGCAGTGTTGTCTCAACAGGCACCTTTGGGCAATAAACTGCACCCGTGTGCATTCTTTTGCAGGCAATTATCCGCGGCAGAGGTGAAGTACAACATCGGAAATAGAGAGCTGCTCGCGGTCAAGTTGGCTCTAGAGGAATGGTGTCACTGGCTCGAGGGGACCAAGAACCCTTTTATCATATAGATGGATCACTAGAACCTGGCTTATATTCAGGAGGCTAAGCAGGCCAGTTGGTCTCTTTTCCTTAACCATTTTCATTTCATCCTGACCTGTCGACCGAGATCTAAGAACCAGAAGCGTGTCAGTTGGACAAACTCTAACGAGAAAAGCAGCCTACCGCCATTTTTTCCCCTAAGCCAAGGTGATAGAGCCTATTCACTGGGGGATCGGCATGCTTGTTTGCCAGGGTCAGGTGCAAGGGGAGATTCCTCAGAATGGGTCTTCCGGTCGGCTGTTCGTCCCATGTCCCAGGGGGTCTCAGGTTCTTCGATGGGGACGTGCATCAAGAATGGCATCTCACCATGGGATTGCCAGGACCATTGAGAAGATATTGGTGGCCTGGAATGGTGAGGGAGGTCTGTACCTACGTACTGGCATGCACCCATAACAAAGAGTTCCAAACACAGCCTCAGGGGCTCCTCTGCTCTCTGCCTGTTCCGGACAGACCAGGGGCACACCTCTCCATGGGCTTTGTCACAAATTTTCCTCTTTCCAAGGGGAAGACTGTCATCATGGTAATTGTGGATCATTTCTTTCGAAGGCCTGGAAGTTCATCGTCTTGGACAGACGTCCATCTGTGGCAGAGACGGCGGAGATTGTCCTGCAGCAGGTCTTCAGGATCCATGGTTTTCCGGTGGATATTGTATTGGACCGTGATACACAATTTGCATCATGTTTCTGGAGGCGTCTTGCAAACAGCGAGCCTTTCCTCTGGGATTCACCCACAGTTCAACATCAGGTGGAGCGAGTGAACCAAGATATGGGGTCACCCACAACACATTATGGCATTCGGCATACGGGATGCCTCCTTTCGAATGCCAGTTTGGGTATTCTCCACCATTCTTCCCTGAGCAAGAGGCGGAGGTTGAAAATCGGCTGAAAATCTCATCTGACACTACAAGAACAGATGGACTGGGGCGAGGGAGATTAGAAGGCTGCAGTAAAGGTTAACTGCAAGAGAAGATAAGGACTAGATTTTCAGCGTGGGCAACAGGTCTGGCTGTCGACCCAGGATTTGCCTCTCCAAGTGGTATCTAGGAAATTGGCACCCTTCGGGATTCTCAGGACAGTAAACCCGATGGTCTACACCTTGCAACTCCACAAGACCCTCAGGATCAGTCCCATTTTCCACGGTTCCAACAGCCCGTTAGCCTCACCGCCATCAGCCCCATCGCCATCCAGGTTTGGTGATGGGGAGCAGGTTTTCACTGTGAGAGGAATTTTGGACTCGCATACTGTTCGAGGTATTCGGCAGTACTCCGTGGACTGGGAAGGATTCAGACCGGAAGAGACAGCTTGGATCCAGCTCTCATCGGTGACTACAATCACCGTCTCTCTGAGTAGCCAGGGCCGTCAGGAGTCGGCCCTAGGGGATGTGGTCCTGTTACGACACGTACCCATCCGTGCCAGCTTCTGAGGTTGAGACGCTCCAACTCCCTGGAATATGGATAGCTGGTGCAGCTCCTTTAAAGATTCAGCGCTGTTCCACCATCTGGCAATCATGTCTTGGATGCCAAGGATCGAACATTTAAGGAGAACCTGAGCTGAGGCTCTATGCTCAGTCATAAGCCTGCTTGTGATTTTGTCTAGTGTTTGTTTTTTGCTCAGATTCCTATGATTGTGCAGCCAATTGTCAATATATAAGTTTGCTGATGACACCACAATTGTAGGCCGTATCTCGGGTAATGATGAGTTTGAGTACAGAGAGGAAATTAAGAACCTGGTGGCATGGTGCGAAGACAATAACCTATCCCTCAACGTCAGCAAGACGAAGGAATTGGTTGTTGACTTCAGAAGGAGTAGCGGACCACACGACCTAATTTACATCAGTGGTGCGCAAGTGGAACAGGTCAAAAGCTTTAAGTTCCTCGGGGTCAATATCACAAATGACCTGACTTGGTCCAACCAAGCAGAGTCCACTGCCAAGAAGGCCCCCAGCACCTTTACTTCCTGAGAAAACTAAAGAAATTTGGCCTGCCCCCTAAAACCCTCACTAATTTTTATAGATGCACCGTAGAAAGCATTCTTCCAGGGTGCATCACAACCTGGTATGGAAGTTGTCCTGTCCAAGACCGGAAGAAGCTGCAGAAGATCGTGAACACAGCCCAGCACGTCACACAAACCAATCTTCCGTCCTTGGACTCACTTTACACCACATGCTGTCGGAGCAGTGCCGCCAGGATAATCAAGGACACGACCCACCCAGCCAACATACTTTTCATCCCTCTTCCCTCCGGGAGAAGGCTCAGGAGCTTGAAGACTCGTACAGCCAGATTTGGGAACAGCTTCTTTCCAACTGTGATAAGGCTGCTGAACGGATCCTGACCCGGATCTGGGCCGTACCCTCCAAATATCCGGACCTGCCTCTCGGTTTTTTTGCACTACCTTACTTCCCATTTTTCTGTTTTCTATCTATGAATTATAATTTAAATTTTTAATATTTACTATCGATTTGTACTCCAGGGAGCGTGAAGCGCGGAATCAAATATCGCTGTGATTTGTACGCTCTAGTATCAATTGTTTGGCGACAATAAAGTAAAGTAAAGATTCTCGATTCAGTTTGAGACCGTGTCTCGATCCTTGCCTCAGACACTCCAGCGTTTGGGTCCAAGCCATTCTCGTCAAGGACTCTCGTCACAGCTGCTGAATGTAAGACCATAAGGTATAGGAGCAGAATTAGGCCATTTGGCCCATCGAGTCTGCTCTGCCATTTCATCATGGCTGATCCAATTTTCCTCTCAGCTCCAATCTCCTCCCTTCTCCTCATACCCTTCATGTCGTGACCAATCAAGAATCTATCAACCTCTGCCACTTAGCCTCCACCAATTCACCACTCTCTGGCTAAAGAAATTCCTCCTCATCTCTGCTCTAAAGGGATATCTTTCTACTTGGAGGCTGTGCCCTCTGGTCCTAGACTCACCCACTATTGGAAATATCTTCTCCACACCCACCCTATCTAGGTCTTTCAATACTTGTTAGGTTTCAGCGTAAGGAGATGAAAAGGAAAACAGAATGCAGAACAACATTGACAGTCAATCAAAAGAACAAGCAGCAGACGCTGGATGAATTCCTCCGTCCATAACTATTAGGAACAAGTCACAGATTATAGTGCTGTAGCAGTATTGGTAGTGTACTGACTTTGTTCTATATTTCATTTAAATACTTAATTTGTTACTCTGTTAAGTGGTCCTTTGACTTTTTTTTAATACCTTTTTAACTCTTTCTATGAAACTTCAGCTAATTGGGGCAGCGCTTAATTGGGCTAATATGTACTGGTCCCAATTAACCAGAATCCTATATATTCTTGAAATTTATTGCAGGATAGTATATAATATTCATTTTTAGAGTATATTCTGTATATTATATTATTGCAATTTACAGTATTTCTAAGCCTGGCACTGTACTGTTATACAAAACAACATTCGCCTGTGATGATAAATCTGATTCTGAAAGGATCACTCCTCCTCGCTCTCTGCCAACCATGGCTGC